>NC_133534.1:89857336-90159436 GCF_048544455.1 Silene latifolia
AGATGATTTTTGCCACTTAGATGAGGAAAGTGGCTATTCTTTTGTAGATACGTCCATTACTTGTTTTGTGTGCTTAATGCTTGGATGTATCGCCATTTTGGCAAGCCCCACCTTGCCTTGAAAGAAGGCATCTTACCTCATGGATGTCTTGTTGTGAGTTGAAGGGGCGCAGTGAGACCCGCTAGTTGTCTCACATCGGCTAGTAGTATTAATAAGGGTCATAGTTTTAGTCACCTCTTTACTCGGGACAAGCAAAGGTTTGGTTTGGGAGTATTTGATGTGACTTATATTTGTGCACATTTAGTCCCCGAATAGCCTCATTTCTATGCTTTCTAACACTTATTAGGGCCGTTTCTATCTTATGTTCCCTACATTGAACATTCTATGAGGTTTTAGTACCCTTTGTAGGGGAGGATGCTAAGCCTTGCGCATATGGAAGCCAAAGCGGAGCTAAATTGATCGCATCTAACGACCAAGGAACAAAGAGGATGCTAATACTAAAGGTCTAAGTAAATAAATCAAGTAAAATGGGCATTGACGAAGACCCCCACGGATCTTGAGGCAGTCAAGAAGGAGAGAAACCAAGCTATGCAGTAATCCGGGCGTCTCAAGGCCCAGGTCGAGCGGATCCTCAAGCAACACAAAGCGTCTATCATGAGCAGGTCGTGGGACTCCTCATAAGACTTACAAGGGGTTAATCTTCATCTTAGGGACTTAATCGTTATTTAAGCTCTTAGTTACCCAAATACTTGTACTTAGTATAAATACTCTATTGTATTAGGAAATTTTTACCAAGTCATTACAATAGATTAGAAATCAATTAGCTTAATTACATATTAATCCTTCCTTAATTGTTATTGAAGAACTCTTAGATCTAGTATTGGAATTGGAAGATTCTTTTGGGTTTATTGAAGACTTGACAACTCTTCATCATTCATCAAGTGTTCTTCTATTATTCTTTCTATATTGCTCATATGAATCTTGTAAAAAGCAAGAGTCTCCCGACCCCCTCTCCAGGTCGCGCGTCTCCCTCTCGTGGTACTCACGCTCTTTTAACTTTAAACTTCCTTTTCCACCACACATATCAAGACACATCATCTCTCCCTCCAAAATCAAAACATAAACCTCTCTCTCAAATACTTAAAATCCCCCAATATTTATTCCAAATAAAAAAACCTCTCTAAAACCTTAGCTCACCCAAAAACCTAGGGTTTGAGACATTCAAATAGATCTAATTTTAGAAGGATTGTTTCCACTCAATCAAACTGAAAACCCCAAGGAGGTTCATGACAAGAGAAGAAAGAACAAGAGTCATTAGGAGTTCATCATTATCACACCTTAACACTCTAAGAAGGGAAAATGAAGATATAATTGATCTTGCTAGCCTAGATGAATTCTCAAACATTGAGTTCGCCAACGATGCTCAAAGGACTGTCTTCCACCGACTTATGGGTAAGAACATTCTCCCTACTAAGTATGTTTGTCATGAAACATTGAGAAAGCTAGGAATCTATCACCAAACCGAAGCACTATTTGAATTATTTGGTCTCTCAACAATGTTCCATATGCATGAACTCACTTATAGACCCTTAGTGCTCGAATTCCTAAGCTTCTTGAGAATCTCCACCCTCAACAAGACAATTTGCATAGAGTTCCGACTTGAAAATGTGACTAGGATGATGACCCTAGTGGAGTTCGCGGATGTGCTAGGACTAGATATATCACCTACTCGATCTTCAAAGCCTCGAAATTATAGTGTAGAACCTCTTTGGCGAGACTTAATGGGTCGTGATTTGACAAGAATCAAGGATTGCTCGGCTTCATATATTCAAAACCCTATCATTCGGTTTACTTATCGATTCATAGCGAGTACCCTATTTGCTCGCCGTGACCCCGCTATTGTGAATGAACTTGAAAGATGCCCCAGTAGTGCTACTTGAAAGATGGGCGCGGTTTAGAAATGGGAATGATAGTGGGATGAAGCATATCATCAATGGAGTCCTAGTGACAAGACTTTCAAAGTTTTTCAAACCGAACATCAACAATAACAACTCTTATATGCATCTTCTGGGTAATACAGGGATCAATGAAATGCTCCTTTTTCAACATAACCATTGGATAGCCTATGAGGGCTATGACCGAAAAATCAAATGGTTGACCAAGGGAAGAAACCCTTTAATCCTTCCAATGGAGGGCTTGAAAAGATTTACACCAAGAAGACGCTATCTTTCCCGAGTACCATCTTATCTTGTACTGGGAAATACAAGACAAGAAAATCAAGCCCCACCTCCTACCAATGGACAACAACAAACAAACCAACCTCAAAGAAATGAACAAGAAAGGATCACTATCCCTCCTTACCCTTTCCCATACCAACCCTACAATCATCCCGACCCATTCATTCTTCCTCGAGATGATTTTGCCACGGGTCTCCTTCAAGAATTGCACCGCGGACAATATAATGACAAGGTAGACACCTACTATGCTCTTTACCCTAATTTCCATTATATGGATCGTCAAGGGCGCATAAATGAAGAGGGAATGCTTCCCTCTTGGGCTCAAGTCGACTTACTCTTTTCAAATTCAACTCATGGAAAGGGTGGGGCTAATCGCCATGGCAATGGAGAAGGAGAGGGATCAAGTAATGGTGACACCACTGAGGTTAATTGATGTGACCATAATTAGAGCATATTTAGTCCATGAATTAGCCTTCTTCCCATGCTTTTTAGTGCATATTTGGGTCATTTATTGTCTTTAGTCCTTTGTTTTGCATATTCTTTGAGGTTTTGTGTCCTTCGTAGAAAAGGAGTGCAAACCTTGCATTTTCATGGCAAAATGAGGCTAAATTGATTGAACTCAATGACCAAGCATCAAGGAGAGACAAGACTAGAAGGCATTTGTACATACTATAGTAGATGTGAAATGATAAGAAAAGATCCTTGCATCCCCGGGGAAATCCTCAAGGATTCTATGAAGAAAAAGGAAGAAAAGAAGAAGGAACGAAGCTGTAAGACAATCCGAGCGGATTGTCTACAAGATGCCCGTCCAGGAGGTACAATCCGAGCGTCTTTCCCCAAGGGACGCCCGTCCAGAACGTCCCCAATCCGCCCGTCTTCCCCAGCTGGACGCCCGTCCAGGAATACCCAAATCCGCCCGTCCCGTGCCAAAGACGCCCGGATTCCCTTACAGCCTATTTCGTCTTCTACAAACTTCAAGGAAGGATGCGCATCTTTTTCTAAGACCGGCGAAAAGGAGACCGGAGTCTCCCTAGAGACCGGCGATTCCTCAAGGACTTAATCGTCATTTTAGCCCTTAGTAAACCCTAATTTATGTAACTAATCCCCACTATAAATACCCATTTAGTCTAATTAGAAGAGCATGTTCTTCTGAGCAATCTTTAGTGCAGTTAATATCAATCAAATCTCTCTTTAATCTTGTAATCAACATTTAATCAAGTTCTAATACAAGTTTTATTTCCTTAATCTCTCTCTTGTTCATCCTTTATTTTGGGTAATTGAAGATTATTTGGGTTATTATTGGGAGATTGACAACCTTCCAATCAAGCATCAAGTACTTCTATTATTCTTTGCTTTATTATTGGAATCATTAGTAGGTATAATTCTCTTAATCCCTTTTTAATTATTGTTAATTATCTTCATTTATTCATCATGTTTTACTTTGTTGGTATGATTGACAACCTTGCTAGCATGTTCAACATGATAATGAGTGAGTAATTTCCTTAGCTAGGGTTAATGGGTAATTAGGGGAAACCAGCATGGGGAATGATTCATGCTTAATCTAATATGTTTTCATAGTTTATTTGCTTGCTTATTGTGATCTCAACTTATGCACATGTTATGTTTGATGAAATGCGAGCCTATGAATCCTTGCATTTTTTACCCATCACCTATATTTTCAATGAGACTTGTAAGACATAAACCAACTTGAGTCTCATTAGACCATGCATATATTTGAGTAAGGAAGATTAAGTCGACTTGTAGGTGTTGTACAATCTAATCGATTCGGCTCCGAGACCCAAACTTTCCTAGGATTGTAAGATATAAACCAACTCGATCTATCACAATAATAATTGCTTGCTTATAATTTGAGAATATGTTTGTATGATCAATTCCCATGAATCCCCTATGACTCCATGACACCCTAGTGCTTTTATCAATTGTTTACATCCTTTTTAATTCATCTTGCTTGTTTACTTTCATTGCTATTTAGTTTAGTGATCTTCTACTTCAAACCCCAATTGTGACACCCTTAGACACCACTAGTTGCAATAGAAAATCTCATCTCAATTCCCGTCCCTTGGGATCCGACCTTTACTTGCCTCTTTACTAATTGTAGAGTTGTTTGTGAAGTTATAAATTGTGTTTTGGTCTAGGTGCTCCTAACGACAAGTACTAAAAACTAAACCCCTCACGAGCGATCACGACCAAAAATGGCGCCGTTGCCGGGGACGGTGTTAACTTGATTTAGATTTTATTGTATTGTTATTAGTTGTGTCTTTCTTTGCCTTGGGGAAGTAAAACTCCTCAAGGTTGGTTCTAATTATTTCCGAGTTGTTTGATATTTGGCATGTCTAGAAGGTCACAAGGTAACTTGTTGCCCTTTGATCACGAAATTGAAAGGACTTTGACAACCAATAGAAGACTTGCTAGGAGAACTTTGAGAGGTATTGGTGAGGTTGTAGATATTCAATCAAATACGATTGAGTTCATCAACCCTTTTGCAAGAGAAGGTGAGGAGAACCCAACACAAAATCAACCCACAATGCCTAAATTTTCATCACATTCCGTACCAACCGAGGAGAACCTACCCAATGGTACTCCCACACCACAACACTTAACCGGAAATTTTATTGCCAAATCCGCATTTATCCAATTAGTCGAAAGAAGCCAATTTGGGGGGATGCCTAGTGAAGACCCTCACTCTCATATGGAGACTTTTTGCGACTATTGTGATGCGATTTCTCAAACCGGTGTAACTCAAGACCAAATACGATGGGTCTTATTTCCTTTTTTCTCTAATTGGCACCGCAAAATAATGGTTGAAAGGCCTTGATAAGGCTACTCTCGGAATTGATTCTTGGAAGAAGTTGGCTATATCTTTCTACAAAAAGTTCTATCCACCGGAAAAGACTAACATGCTAAGAGATCAAATTACGGGCTTTAAGCAAAGAGATGAAGAATCTTTGTATGAAGCGTGGGAGCGATTCAAGGGAATTTGTCGCTCATGTCCTCACCATGGACTTAGCGAGTGGTTCTTGGTACAACAATTTTGGAATGGTCTTTATGAAGACTCAATAAACATTCTCAACATGGGATCAAATGGAATGTTCACCGAAGTTGATGACAATCAAACTTGGAACAAAATTGAGGAAATGGCGGTCCATAACTCACAATATAGTAGACCTTGCAAGGCTACTAGAGGAGGAAAGCATGAAGTGGACTCCATTACTCAATTGGGTGCTCAATTAGTGCTCACATTGATACCATCAATTTGAAGTTTGAAAAAGCTATGGCTAGACTCGAAGAAGCCTCAAAATCACCAAAGCATCGTGTTAATGCCATAACGGCATCTTCATCAATCCCAAGTGGGATATGTGAGAATTGTGGAACTTTGGGACATGACCAAGCGAATGTAAGGGAACAAATGAACAAGTGAATGCTTTCCAAGCATACAAGAGTGGTACCCCTTATTCAAACTATTACAATGAAAACACCAAATTCCATCCAAATCTCTCATACAAAAGTCAAAATATTCCAAACCCTCAACCAACATACACCCCACCTCCCATGAGAAACCAAAATCAAAGATTTTTTTACAACCAAAACCAAGGTTACCAAAATTAAACTCCATACAATCAACAAAATGACCAAGGTTTTGATGTTCAAAAAGCGGTCCTCCAAATGCAAAAGAATCAACAAAAGTTTTTCACTCAAATGCAAAAGGATAGTCCAGCAAAGGAAATCACCATCAACAACATCCTAGCTCACACCAAAATGTTGGAAACCCAATTGACTCAACTAGCATCTTCAAGCTCACAAAGACAAAAGGGGCAATTACCACCTCAAAGTAATCCCCCAAGACATGAAACGGTTAGTGCCATTCACCTGAGGAGTGGTACAAGGTATGAAGCACCGAAGAAGCAAGTTGAGGATGAAGTTGCGGAAGCGAGTGACAAAGAAGAAGATGTGCAAAACTCCAAGGAGTGAGAACCATCAAAAGAAAAAGTTTCAAAGAAAAATGAAGACAAGGTCAAGGAGAAGGAGCCCATTGTGATTAGACATTATTTTCCGAGTCTTCAAGCCAAGCCCAAATTTCATAACCAACTTGGAAAATTTATGGAAATTGTGAAGAATTTGGAAGTCTAAATTCCTTTCACGGAATTAATCAATCACGTGCCGGCCTATGCAAACTACATGAAAGACATCCTCACAAAGAAGAAGTCGATCCGGAAGCTTGAGACTATCGCCTTCACTAAGGTGAGTAGTGCAATACTTCAAGGGAGTTCACCTCAAAAACTTAAAGATCCGGGAAGCTTCTCAATACCGTGTACCATTGGCGACACCACGATCAACAAAGCCTTATGTGATCTAGGGGCCAGTGTGAGTGTTAGGCCGTACTCGGTGAGTAAAAGGTTAGGGATGAGAGAGATTAAATGCACCAATATCACACTCCAAATGGCCGATAGATCAACAAAGACACCATTAGGGATATGGGAAGATGTTCCCGTAAGAGTTGGGAAATTTTTCATCCCGGTGGACTTTGTCATTGTTTACATGGTAGAAGACTCCAACATTCCAATTCAATCATTCTAGGAAGACCTTTCTTACACACCGCGGGTGCGGTGATTGATGTGAAGCATGGAGAGCTCACTCTAGAAGTGGGAGATGAGAGCATAACTTTCAATCTTGACAAGACCATGAGAGCTCCCCGTTTGCATGAACCATGTTTTATGGTTGATCATTATAGCCGGAAGGATGATAGGAAGAAGTCGGAATTCCAATGGAAGAAGAAAATTGATGATGCTCCATTCAAAGAGCAAGTGAATTGTAACATAGAGAGCTTGAAAAGCTCAACAAAGTCAAGCAATGAAGAGGATGGCCTCGTTGGCGAAGACAAGAAAGTGGGAGAGTTGTCTCTATCAACTCAAGAGATCTTTAGTGATCAAGTAGATGAAGTTTGTGGTCTTTGGGACGATGAGTTTGAAGGGATTTTAAATCCCTATATTGGTAATGCTATCGATAAAGACCAACATGAAGAACAACAAGGGCAAAGGTCTATTGAAGATCTTTATCATGATAATGAACAAGCTTTTGACTACTTTTTCAAGGTGTTGAGCAACATCAACAACACCTTGGACATGCCCCCATGATATCTCACTAAGGATGAGAGTTTGGTGGAGTCCTCCCTAAACCACCATTTGTAAATATTTCTAACTCCCTAACTTGCATTTTAATTCTTACATTGCTTTTTTTGTCATTTTTGGATTTTTATGCTTTGATCAAGGTAATTATCATTTTTGAGAGAAGTGAGGGAGGGACTAATGATTTAATTGATGTGTAGTGCTTTAGCTTAGTGTGGGGATAGCAATTGCCTAGGCTATTCATGCCTTAGTAGTGCCTCTACAATGAAGAACACGTTATTTGAAGAATGAAAAATGACACGGGATATGCAAGTGCACGGATGGAACTGAATCCGGGTAGAGCAAGGAGAATACGAGCGTCCTTAAGGGGAATCCGCTCGTCTTAAGGGAATCCGAGCGTCTTTTGCAGAATCCGTCCGTCCATTTTAACTGCAAAATTGAAAATTTGGGACTGTCGAAGAATCCGAGCGTCCCAGCAGAGAAAACGCTCGTCTAGAAGAATCCGCTCGTCTTTGTAGAAAGACGCCCGTCTTTTTGCCAGTGCAAAATAAGAAAGCCTGCTGTATCAGAATCCGCCCGTCTTCACCAGAATCCGCTCGTCCCGCAGTCAAAGAATCCGAGTGTCCTAGCTGAAAGACGCCCGTCTTTAGGCGAGAATCCTGAACCCAGAATAGGCAGAATCCGAGCGTCCCAGCTGAAAGACGCCCGTCTTTAGGCGAGAATCCTGAACCCAGAATAGGCAGAATCCGAGTGTCCCGACGGAAAAACGCCCGTCTTCCCCTGTAGTTTTAAAATTTTCGGGTGTTTTAAATACCCCCTCCCACATTCATTCCTTCATTCATACATTCAAAACACTACCCATAAACCCCAAAACTCAAAACCCTCATCCTCTCCATCACCAAAACAAGATTTCCTTAACCAAATTCAACAAAATCAAATCCAAACTTCCTTTTAACAACAATTAATCACTCCTCCTTCAACCATAATGAATCCAAGCACCAAAATCTTCAACCTTTGAGTCGATTTTCGAAATACAAAGGCAAAGCCTTTCATCTTAAAATCGAATTGGGTATACTTGGAAATTGAAGATCTTCACTCTTTTCTTGGTATAATCATCAATGGCAAGAAGAAAAGGATCAACAAAGGCACCTAAGGCAAAGGCACTCTCAACAAGGCAACAATGTCTTCAAGCAAAGAAAGCCTCATTGGCTATGGTGGTTGCTAGTACAAACTTGGAAGTTCAACAACAACAAAATCCTCCCTTGGAAGCAACAACATCATCAACTCTGGAAATTGCTCAATTATCAAACTATTCGGAGGTAATTTTCATTTCTAACTCCCATAGGGATACATTTGCCAAGTATGCTAATAAATCCTATCTACCCACCAAATTCATATGTGAAGATGCCTTGAACAAATTAGGTGTCCTTGAACAAACAAAAGCCTTCTTTGAAGCCATGGGGTTGGAAACATTGTTTGCTACAAGAGAATTGACATACCCCTCCCTTACCTTGGAATTATTAAGTTCTTTGAAAGTAACTAAGGTAGAGACTAGAGAAAACATCGAGTTCCGCCTTGCCAATGTGAATAGGCGCATCACCTTTGATGACTTGAGTAAAGCATTAGGTCTTAGTGATTCACCTTGTTATTATAAGAAGCCCGAAAAGTATGACCCCGCTCCTCTTTGAGAGGCGATTTCCGGGAGGAAATTTGAGAACTTTCATGCTAGTCGCGCTCTATTAGTCCACCATCCGGGCATTAGAGTGTGGCACAAGGTCATCGGGAATACTATCATTGCAAGAAAAGACACTAACCACTTTACCAAGCTCGATTGTGTTCTACTTGAGTCGGCCTTAAATATTGGAAGGGAATTCACCAAGCCTTACAATTCTCTAAGGCTTTTGGTGGAAAGATGGCTCAATGTTGATTGTGGAAAGCAAGGCACCGCTTTTATTATAAATGGAGGTCTAGTTACTCTCTTGGCCAAGTACTTTGATCTGAATTTCAACAAGGATAGCAAGTATGTGGCGAAAAAAAGGGGTCATCTCATTGACATGGATGCCATGATTAACAAGTACAAGTGGTTTACGCATAATCCTCTTGACACCAATTATGGGTTGGTCACCAACGATGCTAGATATTTTACTTTGCCTTCCAAGATATGCTGTTTGAGTGTCCATCGGACGAACTGCCTTCTTCCCCTCTCAAAGGAAGCCGAATACATCATCCGTCAACAAAGGGGTGAAATTGAAATGCCCTCCTCCTCCATTGTCACACCACCCTATCCATTCAAATATCAAGAGTTCAAACCCGAAGGTGTTGAAGCGGGCAATGACTACATGACTCTACTTATGCAAGAGAGGCACAAACAAGCTTATAAGGATCGGGAAGATGCATACTTGGCCCAATATCCACCCCTCCTTCATTTATCTAGGAAAGGACTACTTGATCCTTCATGTCCTTTTCCTAGTTAGGCGGATAGGGAAGTCTTCTTTCCAAGTGCATCTACGGGTGAGATACCAGGTGACGATGAGGTTGTCGGTGATGAGGTTGTTGATGAGGGCATTGTTGAAGAGGTAAATGAAGAAGAAGAGGATGATGAAGGAAGTGAGCAAGGAAGTGAAGAGGGAAGTGGTGATGAGTCCAATTCTATTGAGGAAGATGATGACAATGATGATATGGTGGAAGACTAGCAAGCTTTGGAGGCTCCAACCCTCTTGAGGTTTGTCTACTTCTTTCTTTGTTTTTTTTATTTTATCTTGATCATGGTTGGAGAGTCCTAGCATCATAGAGGACTAAAACCTCGGCCCCATTGAGGTGTTGTTATTTCATTGTTCCCACTTTTGAAAATCCAAAATGACAATTTAGTTTCATGCATTGCATCTTGTGTGCATGAACTACCCCCAACTTTAGGACATTAGAAATAATGTCTATCTCGGTTTGGGGAAGTACATGCATACGCAACGGGAGGTAATCTAAATTACCCTCTCCGTCATAAACAAAAATTCATGCATCATATAGTGTAGTATAGTATAGCTTGCATTTAGTGTAGAATGCATGCATCACGTTTGCATAATTTCCCATCATTTTGGCCATTGAGGACAATGCCCATATTAGTGTGGGGATGGGGAATTCTAACTTAACTTTTATTCAAAAATCCAAAAAAACCAAAAGTTTCGAAAAACCATAAAAATTTGAAAAATTTGAAAATCCAAAAACAAGTTCATTTCCTTTGTAGTGTAGTCATGTATATATTATTGTATATATTGTATTTGTTCTATCCTTGTTCACATTGATTGACTACGCCACATCCGAGATATGAGGATCATGAAGACCGCATGGTATGATCTTTCCAATCTCCTTTTTCCTCTTTATGTTAATGACTATGTGGCTTTATTTTGATTGATACGGTATAACAATGTGAATCTAGGACTTGCATTTAGTTTATATGGCATATTAGTTGGTAGAATGATTTGCATTAGGATGTTTATATGCTAGTTGCATCATGGCATATAGTTGCATGTTAGAAAAATTTTGCGAAACCGTCTACTTGGGAAGCTTGACAAGTGTATATAGGCCCTAGTAGATGCTTTTTCTTCTTAAGACTTTGATTGTTAGAATACTTGTAAAACACCCTAGGATGTGTCATGCTAGTATACTTTGACCCATGGATTAAGGCCTAGTCAAGAGTACCTTGTGGTGTGATAACTCCTTGGCTACCGTTTATTCCAAGGTGACCCTTGAAACCATGCATCCATCCATCATCCATGTTCTACCACATTATTTTCATCAAAGGGAATGGGCACAAAAAGAAATCCATTTGAGTTCAATGAAATGAAAAGTGAAAGAAAGTTTGCAATTGCATCAAATGAAAAGAGGAGCAAAAATAGACTTCTAAAGCTTCAAATATAAGGCACCCTCACTACATATGGGGTGACTTTGAAAATGTTCAAAAAGAAAATGCAAAAAGTTGAACAGTTGTCAAGTATTGAAATGCCAAACATCAAAAGAAATGGCAAAAGAAACTGTTATCAAATGTTATATGTCACAAGAAATTGGGGGGAAAAACAAAAACAAAGCAAACTCCCAAAGTGAAACTCAAATTTTATCGATCCCTTTATCCATCTTATCCATTTTTGTGCATGGTAGAGAGAGGACGACCCTTCTTCTTGTCTAGGCAAGAGCGGGAATTCCGCGATCCTCCAGTGTTTCTAACACCATAGGGAGTCTATTCTTGACAAAAGCATTTAATGATTGAGGACAAAGGTACCCTAGCTTGACACAACTTGGAGGTGATTTATTGGTATCCTTCTAGGCTTAGTAGTTTGAAGAAATTGCATCTACGAAGGAGTGTGTACCCTTGAATTGCTTCCCTTGTAGATAATTTCCGCCACTTAGATGAGGAAAGTGGCTATTCTTTTGTAGATGCATACATTACTTGATTTTATGTGCTTAATGTTTGGATGTGTCACCATTTTGGCAAGACCCACCTTGCCTAGCAAGAAGACATCCTACCTCATGGTTGTCTTGTTGTGAGTTGAAGGGGTGGAGTGAGACCCGCTAATTGTCTCATATCGGCTATGTTATTAGGTTAGTTAAAATAATGGTCCTAATCTTTGTCACCTCTTTACTCGGGACGAGAAAAGGTTCGGTTTGGGGATATTTGATGTGACCATAATTAGAGCATATTTAGTCCCCGAATTAGCCTTGTTCCCATGCTTTTTAGTGCATATTTGGGTCATTTATTGTCTTTAGTCCTTTGTTTTGCATATTCTTTGAGGTTTTGTGTCCTTGGTAGGAAAGGAGTGCAAACCTTGCATTTTCATGGCAAAATGAGGCTAAATTGATTGAATTCAATGACCAAGCATCAAGGAGAGACAATATTATAAGGCCTTTGTACATACTATAGTAGATGGGCAATGATGAGAAAAGATCCTTGTATCCCCGGGGAAATCCTCAAGGATTCTATGAAGAAAAAGGAAGAAAAGAAGAAGGAACGAAGGTGTAAGACAATCTTAGCGGATTGTCTACAAGACGCCCGTCCAGGAGGTACAATCCGAGCGTCTTTCCCCACGGGACGCCCGTCCAAAACGTCCCCAATCCGCCCGTCTTCCCCAGCTGGACGCCCGTCCAGGAATACCCAAATCCGCCCGTCCCGTACCAAAGACGCCCGGATTCCCTTACAGCCTATTTCGTCTTCTACAAACATCAAGGAAGGATGCGCATCTTTTTCTAAGACCGGCGAAAAAGAGACCGGAGTCTCCCTAGAGACCGGCGATTCCTCAAGGACTTAATCGTCATTTAAGCCCTTAGTAAACCCTAATTTATGTAACTAATTCCCACTATAAATACCCTATTAGTCTAATTAGAAGAGCATGTTCTTCTTAGCAATCTTTAGTGTAGTTCATATCAATCAAATATCTCTTTAATCTTGTAATCAACATTTAATCAAGTTTTAATACAAGTTTTATTTCCTTAATCTCTCTCTTGTTCATCCTTTATTTTGGGTAATTGAAGATTATTTGGGTTATTATTGGGAGAATGACAACCTTACAATCAAGCATCAAGTACTTCTATTATTCTTTGCTTTATTATTTGAATCATTAGTAGGTATAATTCTCTTAATCCCTTTTTAATTATTGTTAATTATCTTTATTTATTCATCTTGTTTTACTTTGTTGGTATGATTGACAACCTTGCTAGCATGTTCAACATGATAATGAGTGAGTAGTTTCCTTAGCTAGGGTTAATGGGTAATTAGGGGAAACCAACATGGGGAATGATTCATGCTTAATCTAATATGTTTTCATAGTTTATTTGCTTGCTTGTTGTGATCTCAACTTATGCACATGTTATGTTTGATGAAATGCGAGCCTATGAATCCTTGCATTTTTTACCCATCACCTATCTTTTCAATGAGACTTGTAAAACATAAACCAACTCGAGTCTCATTAGACCATGCATATAGTTGAGTAGGGAAGATTAAGTCGACTTGTAGGTGTTGTACAATCTAATCGATTCGTCTCCGGGACCCAAACATTCCTAGGATTGTAAGATATAAACCAACTTGATCTATCACAACAATAATTGCTTGTTTATAATTTGAGAATATGTTTGTATGAGCAATTCCCATGAATCCCCTATGACCCCATTCTTAGTAATTTAGACCAAATTAATACCCATCTTATGATATTAAAATTACAAATTAATTTAATGTGGTCTAAATCTACATGCATGCAAATAAAATGTATAAAAGATGGTATTAAAGCACCTTAAGACAAAAGTTCCATACATTGCTATAAGGCAAAATATGGGCACTATAAAGGTCTCCTACCTTTATAGTTCTTGAGCTATACAACTATGGATGATCCTCTAAGAACACCAATTACCAATATAGGTAATCTCCTTTGGTGGCACCCAAGAATAACCCAAAATACTACTAAAATTAATAACTAGTTAATAATAGTAGTAACCTTGTAATTGTATATTTGATGTACTAATTAATATTATTACTTTGATAATATTATTAGTTAGTTTTTATATGTGTTTTAAGATGAAAATGATGAACAAAATAAGAAGAAAAGTTGGTCTCTTGGTGATGAAGGTAAACCGGCGAAAGCACACAAAAAGGACCAAATTTTCTTCAAATTTTTGCAAAAAAATAAGAAATGGTGTGATTAAGTGGGTATTTATAGGCAAAAAATGGGGAACAAAACTAAGTGGAAATTGCCACTTAATGGACACTTGTTGTCCTCTCCAAAAATCGGTCAAGTGGACATATTTGAGTCCATTTCGGTTTTCGACATTTGCCCCACAAATGCTTATAAGTCTTATATTTAATTATCTTACATAATTAAATATTAATTTAATTATTTAACACTTAAATAATACAAATTAACTACCAATAACTACTTAACCATTAAGTAATCATAAGACCATTTTATCAACATACAATGTGTCAATATTATCCCACTTAGCTAATTTTACAACCTCTTGTAAAAATTAAATAGTTAATTAATTCCATTTCAAAACAAAAACACATATCGTATAAAATTAATTAATTAACAATTAATTAATAAATTTTAATTATTTATTATTTAAATATCACATAATTAAATAATAAATCTCCTTGTCCCGAGTTCGTAACCCGTCATCAAATAATACTTTTACGTGACTAATTAAAAGTTAAGTAATACAAGGAATTAATTATCTCGTATCTCATACAAACAATTAATTTATTCTATTTGGGCGTCACCCTATAGGTGTGACCTAAAGGGATCACTTGATCATCGCCGTCACACGACTGTAATGTCAAACTCTAGTCAGCCAATCATTACCGATAACGATGACCAGCTGACAAATAAATAAAATAAATCCCCGATATTCCTTTTACGAGATTTAATATGTAAACGCACTCATTGTGGAGGACACTACTCCAACAATCTCCCACTTGTCTGACACAAGTGTGCGTTACCAATTCTCTTGTCCAATAATATCTCCCACTCAATGCAAGATGTCTTTCAGGTCGTTCTTGCACGTGATCATATCATAAAGTGGTTTCCTCGATCGGAGAATGACTGTCGACCGGATAATCTACTATAGATCGCATCCGCGCGTGGCCACGCATTCACAGTCATCTCTACTCGAGTGGCCTTGAGATAAAATATGACTTAAAAGGACAATCCTGTTGTCCTATTTTCTTCGTTCGATACAGATCACAATGACCCAGTAAATGCTCACCGGCCTCCTTTTACGGTGCGACCTAGAACAAAAACCAAAGCCACCGGAAAACCGTACCAACTCAGACAAATAGTCACCAGTCTAAAGAATTGACTCGAAGGAATAAATAGAAGTCCTCGCCACGACCTAGCAACAAAAGGACTCTATAAACGGTCACTGTCCGACAAATTGTCTCACAATATGCCTATGTAATCGACCAGTCATCACTATGACCATATGACAGTCGAACCTGTCATCTATCGCCTTACAATCGAGTCACTCCGAGACGTCACCTCATTAAGTAACTAGGGATAAAATACAATGTTAATCCAGTTCACTTAATAGGGTTCGACATTGTCTTTACAACCTATTTGGAGAAAACAAAGTATATAAATTCAGACATAAAACTGAATATAACGATAAATGCAACTTATCATATATGAAATAATAAATACAATATTTTAATTATTACATATCATATAATTTACAATGATTCGACATTCGTCTCAACCCCATCGAAACTACATGACTATCATGTTTAGCTTGAGACAATGGCTTGGTTAAAGGATCGGTTGATGTTGTCATTTGTCCCAACCTTACAAATCGTAAGTTCTTTCCTTTCGATTAAATCTCTAATTACATGAAATTTCCTAAGTACATGCCTAGACTTGTTACTAGACTTGGGCTCTTTTGCTTGAAAAATAGCCCCACTGTTATCACAATACAAAGTGATAGGATCCTCGGTGGTCGGAACTACTTTCAGTCCCTCTAAAAATTGCCTAATCCAAACAGCTTCCTTTGCAGCTTCAGAGGCTGCAATGTACTTAGCTTCCGTTGTAGAATCAGCGGTCACAGACTCTTTGAAACTTCTCCAGCAAACCGCCCCTCCGTTCAACAAAAAGACAAAACCAGCCTGGGATTTCAAATCATCCCTATCGGTTTGGAAACTGGCATCCGTATAACCTCTTATATGTAATTCAGATTCTCCTCCAAACACTAAGAATGAATCTTTAGTCCTTCTCAAGTACTTCAGAATATTCTTGACGGCTATCTAGTGACTCTCACCTGGAGTTTTCTGAAAACGACTCGTCATACTCAAAGCGTACGAGACATCAGGACGAGAATACATCATAGCATACATGATCGATCCAACAACGGAAGCATAGGGAATCGATTTCATGCGTTCAATATCCTTAGGCTCAGTAGGACACTGTGACTTACTCAAAGTGATCCCACTGCCCATAGGTAGAAAACCTCTCTTGGAGTTTTTCATATTGAATCGGTCAAGAATCGTATCGATATAGGCTTCTTGACTCAATGCTAATATCCTTTTGGATCTATCCCTATAGATCTGGATACCCAAGATGCGCTGAGAGTCTCCCAAATCTTTCATTTGGATGTGATTTCCCAACCACTTCTTAACAGAAGCAAACATATCTACATCATTCCCAATGAGTAATATGTCGTCCACATAAAGAAGTACGAAAACAACTTTACTCCCACTAAACTTCATGTATAAACATGGTTCCTCAACACTTCGAGAAAAACCATTCTGTTTAATAACATGATCAAAACGATGATTCCAACTCATTGACGCTTGCTTAAGACCATAAATGGATCTCTTAAGTTTGTATACTTTGTTAGGATTTTTAGCATCCACAAAACCCTCAGGTTGTGTCATGAACACTTCCTCTTCCAGAAACCCGTTCAGGAAAGCGGTTTTGACATCCATTTGCCATATCTCATAATTATGAAATGCAGCAATCACTAACATTATCCGAACAAATCTAAGCATAGCAACTGGTGCAAAAGTTTCATCATAGAATAAACCATGAACCTGAGTGAAACCTTTTGCAACCAATCTAGCTTTATAGACATCTTTATGTCCATCCATGCCGATTTTAATCTTGAATATCCACTTAAACTGAAGAGGTCGAACATCTTTAGGTAAGTCAACCAGGTCCCATACCTGATTATCGTACATGGAATCCTTTTCGGATTGCATGGCTTCGAGCCATAGCTTAGAGTCAGAACTCATAATAGCTGCTTTATAGGTCTTGGGTTCATCACATTCTAAAAGTAAAACCTCATAGTCACCATCTTCCTCGATAATACCAAGGTATCTATCAGGATGGCGACTAAACATTTCTGACCTCCTAGGTTCAGAAGGAACAATAACCGATTCAGACGTAGAAGGAACATCTTCCTGTATTGTCATATCAGTTTGTGGCTCTTGAACTTCGTCAAGTTTAAATTTTCTCCCACTCTATCTTCTAGAAATAAATTCTTTTTCTAGAAAGACAGCTTCACGAGCCACAAACACTTTGTTCTCGTTACTATTGTAGAAGTAATATCCACAAGTTTCCTTAGGGTAGCCTACAAAAATACACTTTTCAGAAAGAGGTGAAAGCTTATTGTCAAACTTGCTCTTGACATAAGCATCACAACCCCATACTTTCATGTTTTGTCAGTTGCTTTAGTGGGACTTTTATTAAGTGATTGTACAGCAGATAAAATGGCAAAACCCCAGAATGACTTAGGTAACTCTGTTTGACTCATCATCGATCGAACCATATCTAATAAAGTTCGATTCCTCCTTTCAGCCACACCATTTAATTGTGGTGTGCCAGGAGGAGTTAACTGAGATACAATACCACAATTTATAAGGTGATCTTTAAAGTCATTGCTTAAACATTCCCCACCACGATCTGATCGTAATGCTTTAATCTTCTTATTTAATTGGTTTTCTACTTCATTCTGAAACTCTTTGAATTTTTCAAAAGCTTCACTTTTATACCTCATTAATTAGATATACCCATATCTTCTCATGTCATCGTTAAAAGTAATGAAATAGTCATAATTACCTCTAGCAGTGACTGTCATTGGGCCACAAACATCGGTATGTATTAAACCCAATAACTCACTAGCTCGAGATCCTTTTCCTAGAAAAGGTGAACGAGTCATCTTGCCAAGAAGACAAGATTCGCATGTACCAAATGATTCGAAATCAAAAGGTTTAATTACAACAGTCGACACTAGTCTTTTAATGCGTTTCTCGTTGATGTGTCCTAATCGACAATGCCATAAATAAGATCGATCAGGATCACCTGTTTTGAGTCTTTTATTATATAAATGATAAACATCGTTGCAAGTATCTAGAATATAAATACCATTGATTGAAATAGCTTGACTATATACAATCCCATTAATGGAAAAAGTACAACACTTGTCTTTAATTACAAAGGAAAACCCTTCTGTGTCTAACACAAATACGGATATTATATTTCTAGATAGCGTTGGTACAAAATAACAATTATTAAGATGTAACTTCAACCCCGAAGCTAAACTAAGTACATAAGTTCCTACAGAGACGGCAGCTAGTTTAGACCCGTTTCCCATTCGGAGATCGACATCACCCTTGTTTAGCTTTCTTATGCTTTTTAGGCCCTACAAATGATTACACAAGTGAGAACCACAACCAGTATCTAATACCCAAGTTGTATTTGAAGCATAATTTATGTCTATCATAAAAGATTCAGTTGAGAAATTACATGTCGGCTTCACAATGCCAGCTTTTATGTCATCCGGGTACTTTGTACAATTACGTCTCCAATGTCCCTTGTTATTACAATAATTACAAGTATCTTTAAGAGGATTACCCTTTATAGGTTTTTGCTTGGTAGAGCAATTCGTAATTGCTTTACCTTTGCCCTCCACCTGAACGGGCTTCTTACCCGCGTTCCTCTTAAACTGCTTCTTCCCCTTCACGTTAATCGCAAGCACATCTTTCCTCGTACTCCCACTCAATCTCATGTCCTTCTCTTCTTGCACAAGCAGAGAATTGAGCTCATGTAAACTCTTTCTCATGTTTGTCATGTTGTAATTTACCCTAAATTGGGTAAATCCCTTGACGTGCGCGAGAGAGTGGAGCACTCGGTCCACCACAAGTTCGTCGGGGATCTTGCATCCCAACCCCTCTAAAGTTTCCACGTACTCAATCATTTTAAGTACGTGTGAACTTACAGGTTGACCATCTTTGAGGTTAGCCTCAAAGAAAGGAACAGCGGTGTCATACTGAATTATTCTCGGGGCTTGAGAAAACAGAGTGGAAAGCCTCGAGAATACTTCATGTGCATCACGAAACTTGACACATTGCCTTTGTAAAGCAGGATCCATTGAAAAAATGAAAACATTTTTTATTGCAGCGGATTCTTTTTGATAATTTGAAAAAGCCTCCCTTACATCGGCAATGGCCCTAGTACTAGGCGAAGGGAGAGAGGGATCGACAAGGTAGCGTAATTTGCCATCACCTGCGGCAGCTAATCGAAGTTGTTCTTCCCAATCTTTAAAATTACTACCGTCGGCTTTTAATACATATTTGTCCATAAAAGAACGTAGCCATGAATCTCTAGCTATGGTGGCGGTTTCACTAGTAGAAGTCATCGTGATTACTACAAAGGAAATAAAGGAAAGATTAACATTTATCGTCTAGAAATATTTAACTTGTGAAACTATTTAACAAGTTCCCATTTATATAATGATCTCCCACTGAATTATATAAATGATTCCAAGATCCAATTTTATATAAACACGGGCACGGTGGACCGATTCAACCCATATTTATATAAATTTGGTGAGTCAACATTTTGACTGATTCTACTACTAGAACTCTTGGTTGACGGATTTTCTTAAAATCTATCTTTTAGCCCCAGAATAAATATGGGCACGGTGGATCGATTCAACCCATATTTATCCCGTTGAGTCCAACCAATTTTCACGCGTAATAACTTTTATTACCCTACTTACCCAACGTAAAAAGAGTGTACCTCGGTGATCCGAACCTACCTCTAATGAAGAAGGGATTCATAGGTGCTATTATTTGGTAAGGCTTAATCTCAATTTTAAACAAAATGTGAGAGATCTTATCAATTTAATTGTCTATCACTTTTAAGTGAACAAAATTAGTGAATGCTAGACGATTAAATCGATAACAAAAAAAAAAAATAAAACATGTAGTGACGATTTGGCATGAATGCATAAAAGAATTAAAACAAACAAGTCCTAATATGGCCACCTAGTTAATCTAATTAACTAAAATTATTACACTTCGAAAACCAACTCCTTGGTCCCTTGAGTCTTCATAAATTGGCCTCCTTCTATAGGATTTCGGAACGCCTTTCCGAAAACATCGTCTTCATGAAAACTCCGTCTTTAGTAGCTTCATCTAATTACTAATAATTAAATTACATAACAATACCCTATTATACAATTTGTAATAAAATTAAAATAAAACTATTAATTAATTACAAATTAGGCGATGCGAAATCGCAATTAATTACAAAACAAGTCGATATTTTATTACATTTCGGGAAATACCAACTTCTACCTATGGCCATATTAGGAAAAATTACATAACAATAATTCTAAAAACCATTCATCTAAATGAATAATAAAATGCATTATGGAAAATGACATGCCAAATCGTCTAACTTACCAACAACGATCATCTTAGCTTGCTTTGACGGAATTTTTTACCAATAAAAATTCATAATCAATTCTTAAAACAATTTTAAGAAATACTCATCATACTAATCTGGTCTAATATCAAAATATTTATTCTCAACAATTATCTTGAATTTATATGGGAATTAAAACACAATTGTGACAAAAATGATATAATAATTCACAATTATCATACAAAAATTCCATTTAATATAAAAATTTATGGAAAAAAAAATTTCAAAACCATGAACATTCTGGTCTTACACCAAAAATGCCATGCAAGTGAAAATTTTTGTTTTTAAAATTTATTTAAAAAGATTTCAAAATTTAATCGGTAAAGCGATAATTTTTACGATTTAATTCTAAATCAAACCATAAAAATTGAAATGACTTAAAATAAAATTTTGTACATTTTGGAACAAATTCAAAGAGCTAAAAATTCATAAATTTCGAGCCCTAAAGTTAAATCAATATTTATTTAAAAAATAACCATTATTTACCCAATAACCATTATTTACCCATTTTTATCAAATAAAAATCAGTAAACAGCCTAAATTAATCACATTAACCTAAAGTATCTAATTATCTCATAAATAGAACATGCATGTGGTTATTTATAAATAAATATGCATAAAATTAACATGCAACCCAATTTAATTAACTCTTAATTAATTTTAATGCATTTTTACTCAATTTTATGCCAATTTAAGTTATAAAAAGTGGAAAAATTTAACAAAAATCAAATTTTCATCCCATATCATCCTAAGACCAGATTATTTACATGCAAGACTATATTATGTGATAAAACGAATTTTAGTAACATAATATCAATTTTATTAATTTATCTCATAAATTACTAAAATCGTCTTAAGACAACATGCATGTATTTAACAATGCTCTGATACCACATGTTAGTAATTTAGACCAAATTAATACTCATCTTATGATATTAAAATTACAAATTAATTTAATGTGGTCTAAATCTACATGCATGCAAATAAAATGTATAAAAGAAAGTTCCATACATTACTATAAGGCAAAATATGGGCACTATAAAGGTCTCCTACTTTTATAGTTCTTGAGCTATACAACTATGGATGATCCTCCAAGAACACCAATTACCAATATAGGTAATCTCCTTTGGTGGCACCCAAAAATAACCCAAAATACTACTAAAAAAATAAATAACTAGTTAATAATAGTAGTAACCTTGTAATTGTATATTTGATGTACTAATTAATATTATTACTTTGATAATATTATTAGTTAGTTTTTTTATGTGTTTTAAGATGAAAATGATGAACAAAATAAGAAGAAAAGTTGGTCTCTTGGTGATGAAGGTAAACCGGCGAAAGCACACAAAAAGGACCAAATTTTCTTCAAATTTTTCCAAAAAAAGAAGAAATGGTGGGATTAAGTGGGTATTTATAGGCAAAAAATGGGGAACAAAACTAAGTGGAAATTGCCACTTAATGGACACTTGTTGTCCTCTCAAAAAATCGGTCAAGTGGACGCATTTGAGTCCATTTCGGTTTTCGAAATTTGCCCCACAAATGCTTATAAGTCTTATATTAAATTATCTTACATAATTAAATATTAATTTAATTATTTAACACTTAAATAATACAAATTAACTACCAATAACTACTTAATCATTAAGTAATCATAAGACCATTTTATCAACATACAATGTGTCAATATTATCCCACTTAGCTAATTTTACAACCTCTTGTAAAAATTAAATAGCTAATTAATTCCATTTGCAAACAAAAACACATATCGTATAAAATTAATTAATTAACAATTAATTAATAAATTCTAATTATTTATTATTTAAATATCACATAATTAAATAATAAATCTCCTTGTCCCGAGTTCGTAACCCGTCATCAAATAATACTTTTACGTGACTAATTAAAAGTTAAGTAATATAAGGAATTAATTATCTCGTATCTCATACAAGCAATTAATTTATTCTATTTGGGCGTCATCCTATAGGTGTGACCTAAAGGGATCAGCTGATCACCGCCGTCACACGACAGTAATGTCAAACTCTAGTCAGCCAATCATTACCGATTAACGATGACCAGCTGACAAATAAATAAAATAAATCCCCGATATTCCTTTTACGAGATTTAATATGTAAACGCACTCATTGTGGAGGACACTACTCCAACACCCATGACAGCCTAGTGCTTTTTATCAATTGTTTACATCCCTTTTAACTCATCTTGCTTGTTTACTTTCATTGCTATTTAGTTTAGTGATCTTCTACTTCAAACCCTAATTGTGACACCCTTAGACACCACTAGTTGCAATACAAAATCTCATCTCAATTCCCGTCCCTTGGGATCCGACCTTTACTTGCCTCTTTACTAATTGTAGAGTTGTTTGTGAAGTTATAAATTGTGTTTTGGTCTAGGTGCTCCTAACGACAAGTACTGAAAACTAAACCCGTCACGAGGGATCACGACCATTAATAGTGAAGGAGACGAGTTCATGGATTCCTGCGGAAGTGATGAGTCTAGTGTTGGAATATGTATCCTCCGACAATAATGCGATCACAACTGTCGATCATGATGATCACATGTTTAAGTCTCGTTTTAAGAATACATGTGGGAAGTATTTTTTACAGTCAACTGGTCCACACATATCGGTAATGATTGGCTGACTAGAGTTTGACATTACTGTCGTGCGACGGTAGTGATCAGTTGATCCCCTTTGGTCATACCTAAAGGGTAACACTCTTAATTGATTTTTTAATTGATCGTATGACGATACGGGTTAATTAAATTACATAAAATTGACGGACGATTTTGGAAGTAATATTTACGTGTCTCATTGTAATTTGATTAAATAAGATACGATCTAAGTAATCGAATTGTTTTATTACTTAGACGAAATTATTGTTTACGGAAACAATTAAAAAGGAATGAATTGATTATTATGAATACAGAATGTTGTAATTTATGACTCGGGAACCCATTACGGTACAAGTAATTATGAATTACTAGGTTAACTTTATAAGTGACATATTTTATTAATATGTTGATTTTTAATTGTTAAAAATACATTTTATATACCTAATGTCATGAAACATGTTACATGTGACAAATTGACAAAATAATGTGTAAAATGGATTTTCCATTTTACCCTATATGTGCCGAAAATAAGGAGGGAGTATTAGGCTTATTTGTGTTAATTATGTTTAAGTGGAAGGCATAATCATAAGACCTAATACATAGCCTACATGCCTATAATTCTTGGGAAGAATTGAAACTCATGCATTGGCAATAACCCCTCCCCCCCCCCTACCCGGTTTTCCTAGTGCAAGGCCAAGGGTTTTTGCTCTTTATTTTTCCTAATATACACTACATGCATACTAGTGTAAAATCATTCATTCTAACACATCTAAAATATAGAGTTTTTGAGAGAATATTACTCCTTCTTCTCCCTTCTCTTAACCGAAAAACAAGAGACCAAATTCAATATTTTGGGTCAATTTTATTTAGATTAATATTGTTCTAGTATTAATAATCTTAATCTTTTAAGGGGTTACTTTGGGTATTCATCTTTGGGAGAGATTCTACCCTTGAATCTTTGTTCATCCATATTAGGAGAGCTCAAGAACAAGTAAGAAGGAGATCTTACTTGTGCCCTTTGATCCGAAATTTTATTGTAAGGAAAACGATTTCTTCTCTATATTTATTTATGTTTGCATGCACAAGATCTAAATTAATTTTATGACTAAATTAAATTGAAAAATATATGAATATGTTGAGTATAATGAGATATAGATTTCTAAAAAGCGGTATCAAAGCGCCTTAGGTTGTTTGCATGCAAATCGGTTATTGTTTTTCCGAGTTATACGATTAACAAACAAAACTTATAAATTTGTGTTTATTATGATATATCACGAAATTTATTATGCATGTTAAAGTTTCTGGTCCTAAAATGTATTTAGGATATTTTGGTTAATTTATGGATTTTTATTGTTCATTTTATATTATAATGGCATTAAAATGTGATTTTATGATAAAAATGTCATTTTTAGACTAAAATTAGCTAAACTTTGTTTTTTCCAATGGTTTTGGATATGTTTTGACATATATTTTATTTTGATGACCTGTAATGTTGCATAATTTTATAAGTTCTTATGCTCGAAATATGGATTTTTCAACATAAAATCGAATTTAAATGGAAAAATAGGTTAATATGAGTTATATTTCGAATCTGGTCATAGAAATTTAGTATGCTGTCACATGCAATTTTACAAAATGTGTGTAAAATAATTGGCTATAATGAAGTCTTTATGCATGATTTATGAATTTTTGATTAAAAATCACATAAATAGTGACTTTAATTAGTATAAATTGCTAAAACATACTTCATGACTAAGGAAAAACATCACATGTTGCATTTTATCACATATTTCAGATATAAAATCGAAAAGTTGATAAAAATAATTTTTCTCATATTTTTATGGTTTTAATTAATAAATCCGATAAACCGCAACATTGTTTTTTTCGATAAATTACGAAATTTTTAACCTAAGTTTTTGAACATTATGAGTGACATGGTATTTTTCCAGAATGTTCATGAGTTTAAAATTTCAAATTTCAAATTATTTTGAAATTTTTTTGATTTATTTGAAGTTTATGGCATTATATTGTAATTTTAAGTCTTTTATGAACAATATTAAGAAATATAAGTTAATTATTGTCAATATGTTAGTGGAAACTAATTTTGAGTCCTAAGATGGTTAGGGTAATTAACTAGTACATAAATATGATTTTATGTAGTTATTGTGATTTTAAAAGGTTGAATCACGCAAATCCGTAAAAACCGATAAATATATGATATTGGCTCCTTTAAGGCGATTTAGCATAAAATTGGGCATGTTCATACATATTATAATGCTGCATTTTATTTATGATTGTCATAATTTTATTTTATGTAATTTTTTATTTATGTAATTTTACTTAGTGTGGCCTTAGTTTTTAATTGATATTACCCGAAATGTATGGAAATATCGATTCGGTTGTAATTTATTGTGATCTCGTATCACCGTTTTTTAATTTAATAGATTTATTTTTATTTTAATTACAAATGTATAATAGGAAATTATGTAATTTCTTTTGTAATTTATTTATTCCGGAGATCCTTGAAGACGGTGCCACTCAAGAAGGCGATCCATTAAAGACGGTGTTACCTCGAGATGCGTGCCAAAACCGAAGTTCAAGGGACCAATGGAGTTGGTTTCCGAATTTGTAATAGTTTATTAGATTTACTATTTTAGGAAGGCCATTCTAGGATTTAATTTATGCTTTGCATTTTATTTATATGTCGCATGCATCGCTAAATCGCCATAACGAAAACATGCATTATCATTTTAATCGAGTTTATCGACTGTGTCAATTACAATTATTGTAGTTCACTGCTTAATTCACTTAAAACGTGATAGATAATAAATTGACATGACCTCTCGCTAAAAATAAACAATTGAGACATAGCCTTACCAAAAAGCAGAAACCATGAAAACCTATTTCGTGAGGGAGTGCACTCGGCCACACCGGGGTACAAACCTTGTTACGTAGGGGAAGTGGGTGATAAATGTCTATCCACCGAGTTTATGTTAATAAAGGGTATCTCGGCACACCGTGCCCTAAGTTAATATAAATTTGGATCATGGACACATTTATTCGAAATTTGGGTTGAACTCAACGAAAGTATTCACGACGATTTCCGGATTTGTTTCGGGCTAGAGATAAATATTAATGTAATTTTATCGACCAAGAGTTCTAAAAGTAGAATCGATTAAAAGGTTAATCCACCAAGTTATGTTAATAAAGAGTATTTTGGCACACCGTGCCCTAAGTTGATATGAATTTGGGTCTTGGAATCATTTATCAAGTTGGGTAGAGGTCACTAGATAAATGCAATAAAACTTGTTTATATTAAATTTACAAGTATTATTATTGTAAAAACGACAAATGTTTTATTCCTTCTATTTTGTTTTGTAGGCCACTTTTATTTCTCATAACAAATGGCCGCTCCAAACACCAACGCCACACCTCTCACTAATGCTTCATGGCTCTGATCCTTCATGGATCGTTGTAAACTTGAAATGAATGGGTCAAATTTCTCCGATTGGGATGCCCAACTCAAATTAGCCGCCCAAGGTAACGACAAGCTTCGTTACCTCACCGATGCCTCTCCACCCGAACCTAATGCTAGGTCGAGTGCCGCCACTAGGGAAGCATATGAGGCTTACCACAAGGAGTCCGCCGCTATGAAAAATGTGTTGATTTTTGCGATGGAGGCGGATCTCCAAAGGAGAGCCTTTAAAATGGGCACCGCTAATGAAATCTATTCCAAGCTTGTGACAATGTTTTCACAAACTCCGAGGATCGTCCAATATGAGGCGGCCGCGGCATTCTTTGATCTCGAGTTTAAGGAGGGCCAAAAGGTTAGCCCTCACGTGCTCAAATTGATGGAGCTAGTCGAGACTTTGAAGATTCAAAAGGTTGAAATTCCCAAAGAGATCATTGTAGATAGGATTCTAGACTACTTATCCAAAGTCAAAGCGTATGTAGTGACGATTTGGCATGAATGCATAAAAGAATTAAAACAAACAAGTCCTAATATGGCCACCTAGTTAATCTATTTAACTAAAATTATTACACTTCGGAAACCAACTCCTTGGTCCCTTGAGTCTTCATAAATTGGCCTCCTTCTTTAGGATTTTGGAACGCTTTTCCGAAAACATCGTCTTCATGAAAACTCCGTCTTTAGTAGCTTCATCTAATTACTAATAATTAAATTACATAACAATACCCTATTATACAATTTGTAATAAAATTAAAATAAAACTATTAATTAATTACAAATTAGGCGATGCGAAATCGCAATTAATTACAAAACAAGTCGATATTTTATTACATTTCGGGAAATACCAACTTCTACCTATGGCCATATTAGGAAAAATTACATAACAATAATTCTAAAAACCATTCATCTAAATGAATAATAAAATGCATTATGGAAAATGACATGCCAAATCGTCTAACTTACCAACAACGATCATCTTAGGTTGCTTTGACGGAATTTTTTACCAATAAAAATTCATAATCAATTCTTAAAACAATTTTAAGAAATACTCATCATACTAATCTGGTCTAATATCAAAATATTTATTCTCAACAATTATCTTGAATTTATATGGGAATTAAAACACAATTGTGACAAAAATGATATAATAATTCACAATTATCATACAAAAATTACATTTAATATAAAAATTTATGGAAAAATAAATTTCAAAACCATGAACATTCTGGTCTTACACCAAAAATGCCATGAAAGTGAAAATTTTTGTTTTTAAAACTTATTTAAAAAGATTTCACAATTTAATCGGTAAAGCGATAATTTTTACGATTTAATTCTAAATCAAACCATAAAAATTGAAATGACTTAAAATAAAATTTTGTACATTTTGGAACAATTTCAAGGAGCTAAATATTCAGAAATGTCGAGCCCTAAAGTTAAATCAATATTTATTTACAAAATAACCATTATTTACCCTTTTTTATCAAATAAAAATCAATAAACAGCCTAAATTAATCACATTAACCTAAAGTATATACTTATCTCATAAATAGAACATGCATGTGGTTATTTATAAATAAATATGCTTAAAATTAACATGCAACCCAATTTAATTAACTCTTAATTAATTTTAATGCATTTTTACTCAATTTTATGCCAATTTAAGTTATAAAAAGTGGAAAAATTTAACAAAAATCAAATTTTCATCCCATATCATCCTAAGACCAGATTATTTACATGCAAGACTATATTATGTGATAAAACGAATTTTAGTAACATAATATCAATTTTATTAATTTATCTCATAAATTACTAAAATCGTCTTAAGACAACATGCATGTATTTAACAATGCTCTGATACCACATGTTAGTAATTTAGACCAATTTAATACTCATCTTATGATATTAAAATTACAAATTAATTTAATGTGGTCTAAATCTACATGCATGCAAATAAAATGTATAAAAGATGGTATTATACCATCTTAAGACAAAAGTTCCATACATTGCTATAAGGCAAAATATGGTCACTATAAAGGTCTCCTACCTTTATAGTTCTTGAGCTATACAACTATGGATGATCCTCCAATAACACCAGTTACCAGTATAGGTAATCTCCTTTGGTGGCACCCAAGAATAACCCAAAATACTACTAAAATAAATAAATAACTAGTTAATAATAGTAGTAACCTTGTAATTGTATATTTGCTGTACTAATTAATATTATTACTTTGATAATATTATTAGTTAGTTTTTTTATGTGTTTTAAGATGAAAATGATGAACAAAATAAGAAGAAAAGTTGGTCTCTTGGTGATGAAGGTAAACCGGCCAAAGCACACAAAAAGGACCAAATTTTCTTCAAATTTTTCCAAAAAAATAAGAAATGGTGTGATTAAGTGGGTATTTATAGGCAAAAAATGGGGAACAAAACTAAGTAGAAATTGCCACTTAATGGACACTTGTTGTCCTCTCAAAAAATCGGTCAAGTGGACGTATTTGAGTCCATTTCGGTTT
This sequence comes from Silene latifolia, assembly GCF_048544455.1. Lineage (NCBI taxonomy): Eukaryota > Viridiplantae > Streptophyta > Magnoliopsida > Caryophyllales > Caryophyllaceae > Silene > Silene latifolia. The sequence continues at coordinate 89,886,563 of NC_133534.1, forward strand.
TCGAAATTTGCCCCACAAATGCTTATAAGTCTTATATTAAATTATCTTACATAATTAAATATTAATTTAATTATTTAACACTTAAATAACACAAATTAACTACCAATAACTACTTAACCATTAAATATTCATAAGACCATTTTATCAACATACAATGTGTCAATATTATCCCACTTAGCTAATTTTACAACCTCTTGTAAAAATTAAATAGCTAATTAATTCCATTTGAAAACAAAAACACATATCGTATAAAATTAATTAATTAACAATTAATTAATAAATTCTAATTATTTATTATTTAAATATCACCTAATTAAATAATAAATCTCCTTGTCCCGAGTTTGTAACCCGTCATCAAATAATACTTTTACGTGACTAATTAAAAGTTAAGTAATATAAGGAATTAATTATCTCGTATCTCATACAAGCAATTAACTTATTCTATTTGGGCGTCATCCTATAGGTGTGACCTAAAGGGATCAGCTGATCACCGCCGTCACACGACAGTAATGTCAAACTCTAGTCAGCCAATCATTACCGATTACCGATGCCCAGTTGACAAATAAATAAAATAAATCCCCGATATTCCTTTTACGAGATTTAATATGTAAACGCACTCATTGTGGAGGACACTACTCCAACACCCATGACACCCTACTGCTTTTTATCAATTGTTTACATCCCTTTTAACTCATCTTGCTTGTTTACTTTCATTGCTATTTAGTTTAGTGATCTTCTACTTCAAACCCCAATTGTGACACCCTTAGACACTACTAGTTGCAATAGAAAATCTCATCTCAATTCCCGTCCCTTGGGATCCGACCTTTACTTGCCTCTTTACTAATTGTAGAGTTGTTTGTGATGTTATAAATTGTGTTTTGGTCTAGGTGCTCCTAACGACAAGTACTCAAAACTAAACCCGTCACGAGGGATCACGACCATTAATAGTGAAGGAGAAGAGTTCATGGATTCCTACGGAAGTGATGAGTCTAGTGTTGGAATATGTATCCTCCGACAATAATGCGATCACAACTGTCGATCATGATGATCACATGTTTAAGTCTCGTTTTAAGAATACATGTGGGAAGTATTTTTTACAGTCCACTGATCCACACATATCGGTAATGATTGGCTGACTAGAGTTTGACATTACTGTCGTGCGACGGTGGTGATCAGTTGATCCCCTTTGGTCATACCTAAAGGGTAACACTCTTAATTGATTATTTAATTGATCGTATGACGATACGGGTTAATTAAATTACTTAAAATTGACGGACGATTTTGGAAGTAATATTTACGTGTCTCATTGTAATTTGATTAAATAAGATACGGTCTAAGTAATCGAATTGTTTTATTACTTAGACGAAATTATTGTTTACGGAAACAATTATAAAGGAATGAATTGATTATTATGAATACAGAATGTTGTAATTTATGACTCGGGAACCCATGACGGTACAAGTAATTATGAATTACTAGGTTAACTTTATATGTGACATATTTTATTAATATGTTGATTTTTAATTGTTAAAAATACATTTTATATACCTAATGTCATGAAACATGTTACATGTGACAAATTGACAAAATAATGTGTAAAATGGATTTTTCATTTTACACTATATGTGCCGAAACTAAGGAGGGAGTATTAGACTTATTTGTGTTAATTATGTTTAAGTGGAAGGCATAATCATAAGACCTAATACATAGCCTTACATGCCTATAATTCTTGGGAAGAATTGAAACTCATGCTTTGGCCATAACCCCCCCCCCCCACCCGGTTTTCCTAGTGCAAGGCCAAGGGTTTTTGCTCTTTATTTTTCCTAATATACACTACATGCATACTAGTGTAAAATCATTCATTCTAACACATCTAAAATATAGAGTTTTTAGAGAGAATATTACTCCTTCTTCTCCCTTCTCTTAACCGAAAAACAAGAGACCAAATTCAATATTTTGGGTCAATTTTATTTAGATTAATATTGTTCTAGTATTAATAATATTAATCTTTTAAGAGGTTACTTTGGGTATTCATCTTTGGGAGAGATTCTACCCTTGAATCTTTGTTCATCCATATTAGGAGAGCTCAAGAACAAGTAAGAAGGAGATCTTACTTGTGCCCTTTGATCCGAAATTTTATTGTAAGGAAAACGATTTCTTCTCTATATTTATTTTTGTTTGCATGCATAAGATCTAAATTAATTTTATGACTAAATTAAATTGAAACATATATGAATATGTTGAGTATAATGAGATATAGATTTCTAAAAAGCGGTATCAGAGCGCCTTAGGTTGTTTGCATGCAAATCGGTTATTGTTTTTCCGAGTTATACGATTAACAAACAAAACTTATAAATTTGTGTTTATTATGATATATCACGAAATTTATTATGCATGTTAAAGTTTCTGGTCCTAAAATGTATTTAGGATATTTTGGTTAATTTATGGATTTTTATTGTTCATTTTATATTATAATGGCATTAAAATGTGATTTTATGATAAAAATGTCATTTTTAGACAAAAATGAGCTAAACTTTGTTTTTTCCAGTGGTTTTTGGATATGTATTCACATATATTTTATTTTGATGACCTGTAATTTTTCATAATTTTATAAGTTTTTATGCTCGAAATATGGATTTTTCAACATAAAATCAAATTTAAATGGAAAAATAGGTTAATATGAGTTATATTTCGAATCTGGTCATAGAAATTTAGTATGCTGTCACATGCAATTTTACAAAAAGTGTGTAAAATAATTGGCTCTAATGAAGTTTTTATGCATGATTTATGAATTTTTGATTAAAAATCACATAAATAGTGACTTTAATTAGTATAAATTGCTAAAACGTACTTCATGACTAAGGAAAAACGTCACATGTTGCATTTTATCACATATTTCAGATATAAAATTGAAAAGTTGATAAAAATAATTGTTCTCATATTTTTATGGTTTTAATTAATAAATCCGATAAACCGCAACATTGTTTTTTTCGATAAATTTCGAAATTTTTAACCTAAGTTTTTGAACATTATGAGTATCATGGTATTTTTCCAGAATGTTCATGAGTTTAAAATTTCAAATTTCAAATTTATTTGAAATGTTTTTGATTTATTTGAAGTTTATGGCATTATATTGTAATTTTAAGTCTTTTATGAACAATATTAAGAAATATAAGTTAATTATTGTCAATATGTTAGTGGAAACTAATTTTGAGTCCTAAGATGGTTAGGGTAATTAACTAGTCCATAAATATGATTTTATGTAATTATTGTGATTTTAAAAGGTTGAATCACGCAAATCCGTAAAAACCGATTAATATACGATATTGGCTCCTTTAAGGCGACTTAGCATAAAATTGGGCATGTTCATACATATTATAATGCAGCATTTTATTTATGATTGTCATAATTTTATTTTATGTAATTTTTGATTTATGTAATTTTACTTAGTATGGCCTTAGTTTTTAATTGAAATTACCCGAAATGTATGGGAATATCGATTCGGTTGTAATTTATTGTGATCTCGTATCACCGTTTTTTAATTTAATAGATTTATTTTTATTTTAATTACATATGTATAATAGGAAATTATGTAATTTCTTATGTAATTTATTTATTCCGGAGATCCTTGAAGACGATGCCACTCAAGAAGGCGATCCATTAAAGACGGTGTTACCTCGAGATGCGTGCCAAAACCGAAGTTCAAGGGACCAATGGAGTTGGTTTCCGAATTTGTAATAGTTTATTAGATTTACTATTTTAGGAAGGCCATACTAGGATTTAATTTATGCTTTGCATTTTATTTATATGTCGCATGCATCGCTAAATCGCTATAACTAAAACATGCATTATCATTTTAATCGAGTTTATCGACCGTGTCAATTACATTTATCGTAGTTCACCGCTTAATTCACTTAAAACGTGATAGATAATAAATTGACATGACCTCTCGCAAAAAATAAACAATTGAGACATAGCCTTACCAAAAAGCAGAAACGATGAAAATTTACTTCGTGAGGGAGTGCACTCGGCCACACCGGGGTACAAACCTTGTTACGTAGGGGAAGTGGGTGATAAATGTCTATCCCTCGAGTTTATGTTAATAAAGGGTATTTCGGCACACCGTGCCCTAAGTTAATATAAATTTGGATCATGGACACATTTATTCGAAATTTGGGTTGAACTCAACGAAAACATTCACGACGATTTCCGGATGTGTTTCGGGCTAGAGATAAATATTAATGTAATTTTATCGACCAAGAGTTCTAAAAGTAGAATCGATTAAAAGGTTAATCCACCAAGTTATGTTAATAAAGGATATTTCGGCACACCGTGCCCTAAGTTGAAATGAATTTGGGTCTTGGAATCATTTATCAAGTTGGGTAGAGGTCACTAGATAAATGCAATAAAACTTGTTTATATTAAATTTACAAGTATTATTATTGTAAAAACGACAAATGTTTTATTCCATCTATTTTGTTTTGTAGACCACTTTTATTTCTCATAACAAATGGCCGCTCCAAACACCAACGCCACACCTCTAACTAATGCTTCATGGCTCTGATCCTTCATGGATCGTTGTAAACTTGAAAAGAATGGGTCAAATTTCTCCGATTGGGATGCCCAACTCAAATTAGGCGCCCAAGGTGACGACAAGCTTCGTTACCTCACCGATGCCTCTCCACCCGAACCTAATGCTAGGTCGAGTGCCGCCACTAGGGAAGCATATGAGGCTTACCACAAGGAGTCCGCCGCAATGAAAAATGTGTTTATTTTTGCGATGGAGGCGGATCTCCAAAGGAGAGCCTTTAAAATGGGCACCGCTAATGAAATCTATTCCAAGCTTGTGACAATGTTTTCACAAACTCTGAGGATCGTCCAATATGAGGCGGCCGCGGCATTCTTTGATCTCGAGTTTAAGGAGGGCCAAAAGGTTAGCCCTCACGTGCTTAAATTGATGGAGCTAGTCGAGACTTTGAAGATTCAAAAGGTTCAAATCCCCAAAGAGATCATTATAGATAGGATTCTACACTCCTTATCCAAAGTCAAAGCGTATGTTCAATTCCGGGTGAATTTTAACATGCAAGACAAGGACGTGTCTCTTGAAGAGTTGCACAAGTTACTTGTGCAAGCCGAAAGACACATGGGGTTAAATGTTAACCCACCTAAGGATGTGCTTAACATAAGCACCAAGAGCAAGGGGAAGTATAAAAAGAATGGGAAGAAGGGTAAGAAGCAAGCTCCCACTTTCACCAAGGCTAAGACTTTTGAAGCTAGCACTTCCAAGACCAAGAAGGGTCCTCTTGACAAATGCCATTACTGTAGTGGTGTTGGACATTGGAAGAGGAATTGTTCCAAGTATCTTGGTGACATCAAAGCTGGAAAGATCACTCCAGTAGGTAAATGACTATCCTTTCTTTTATGTTTCTAAATCAACTATGGTATTTTGATACAAAGTTGTGATAATATATCCCGTTTTTATTGTAAATAGGGCCTCCTCCAAACAAAGACAAGGGAAAGGAAAAGCAAGCTTGAGATATCATCAAGGAGCTAGGAGTAGCTTCCATGAAGCTTGGATTTTTATTATTGTCTTATTTTATGTTATGTTTCGGATTTTTTAGAACTATTTTGATTTCCGTGTTCGACATGGAAATGGTTGATCCTTTCTAAACAATTGTTGTATTTTGGATTATGGTGGCTTGGTTTGCAACCCAAGTCACCCGTTTTAACGTATTTTCTTTGTTCTAAAAATTCGTCTTTATATGCTTGCACATAGAAACATATGATCATCCCCTTAAAGTGATCTAATAGACAACTATAATGATGGGATTCATTATATGTCCACAAGCTTAAGGCTTGTGTATGATCAATTATAAAGTGATGTTGAGTTGATGAACTCTCTTAAGGGAATGTCAATCACCAAATACACTTATCAAATCTAGGACAATTAGTCAACCTATGAGATAGTCCTCCTTATACTTCAAAAATAATTATTTGTGTCTCATAAGCTATCTTTGAATCTCTAGTGTATTTATTCTAAAGATAGAGTGGGAAAAAAATGAAGACACAAAGAACACAAAGCAAATTTGTATACTTGAGTAAATGAGATCTACGCAAGAAAGAATGATTTGTATACCTATATAGATAGTGTACACGAATAGATGAGATCTATGGTCTCGTATAGATGAGATCTACATGACAAAAGAGACCAAGTAAAGTAATCAAAAGAATATGTTCTCAAGATCACTACACGAGGAGACCAAAAGAATGTTTTGGAAGAAGAATGACTAATGTAAAGTCTTATCAAGAGATTTGGCTAGTATATAAACAACCTTTTACCAATAGTTTCAATATTGATATTTACTTAAGAGCCTAAATGAAACAAAGTTTTATCCTCGAAAGTAAATGTGATTTATGACTAAAAGTTGCAAAGAAAGATATGCCGATATCTACAAAAGCTAAATTAATTGTTAACCACGTTAGTGTCATTACTTAACCTCATTATGAAAATAAAATGGTTAAACCTCCTTCCGAAAAGGGTACTTTGAGAAGGACGTGTATTAGATGTAATTCACATTTAAATAATGACATTGCTACACATCATTATAAAATGAATGAGTTAGAGATTAAAAATCTCTTTCGATGAGTTTAAGATTGAAACCTTTTTTTTTAAAATAGGTATTTTGTAAAGATATGTTGGAAACATTTGGTTTTATCTTAATAACTTGGCAAAGCAAAATATATTTCAATTTTTGAAATGTTTCGATTGAGTAGTCAATTATGAAACATGTGGAATTAAGTGGGAGTTGGAAATTATCATGTGAAGACATGAAATTTAGTGGGAGCAATCATCTTGTAAAAAAATTTATAACTCATTACTCATTGAGAATGACGAGCTAATACTATCTTTCACAAAGAACTATTTGAGTTTTGAATTCTGGATGAAAATGGACTATGATGAATCCAATCACATCATGGGATGTTGTATAGGTATTGAGATATACACATCGAATCAACGAGAAACATAGGTTATTCATGTCAATGAAAATGGAATTGCCATAAGCAGTCATGGTCATTCATTGAACCTAAGAATGGTTGATCACATGATTATAAATTACTAATGTTTCTGCCATTAGAATAATCATGCACATGTCCAATAATCAATAATATGCATAAGAGCATGATGAATCATTGGCAAACCATAGAAGAATCGTTATGAATTCTCGAGGAGAACTAATGAGCGATTCCAGTGTTTGACAGAACACTCTGTTATGTGACAAGAGGTTGCACATATTGAAGTTCGAACACGCGTAAGGATTTATGAAAATCATATATAAGCTATTCAAGATAAAAGGAGAAATAAGAAGTTTGGAAAGATACTTAGTTAAATTAAGAAGTTACTCAAAACTAATATTTTCTAATATGCTAGGACTTATGAGAAGTGCTCGGCTAATCATCTTGACAATTATTGCAAGACCCTACAAAACGTATACCAAGTGCATTGTGAGTTGATAGAACACTTGACCAGTGCAAGTTATATCATCCACCACAAATTTGTTGGTTATGTGATAAACAACAAGAAAGTTCTTTCAAGATAAAGAACCCAAACCAAGGTTGGGAACCTATACGTGTACTTGGTAAGGTTCATGCTATGAGTGATAACATGAATACAAAGGAAAATGCAATACAAGAAGTTTGAACACATGGACACATGGTATGTTAAACTTCTATTGCAATCGACTAGTGTTTACACACTTACGATATACATCACAAGATTGTAATATGGTATTGACTACCCGAATGTGATGTCGACATTCGTCGTTTAAGTTATTATTAACTCACCTTATACTATGTTACATCCAAACGGGTTGTAGAGACAATTGAACCCCGTTAAAGTGAACACGGATTAGCATTGTATTCGCTCATAGTTACTTACATGAGGTGACGTCTCAAAGTTACTAGAGTGTGATGCGATTGATGGCAAGTTCAAGTGCCATGGAGTCATGTGTGATGGCTAGTCGATCACATAGGAAGACTGTTAGGAACACTTTGTCAGGCCTTATGACCACTTATAGAGTTCTGGCAAATTTATATAACCTGGTTGTGGCGAGACCTACTATAATATTCTAATGAGTCGATTCTTTTGACTAAAGACTGTTCTCCTAAGATGGCACAGTTTCAAATTAACTTTGATTTGTGTTACTACAACCTTCGTAAATGGGGTCAAATGGGCATATTTTGGGTTATGATGGTTGTGGCTAGTCGAAGAGAATAAGTGCGATAGGAATTGTCCACCCCTTGTCAGGGTTATAACAATATCTCAGGGCCACTCGAGGAGTAATGAAATGGAAATGCGTGGCCACGCTCGGAAGATATCTATGGTAGATAAATCCGGTCAATCAATTATTCTCCAGATCGAGGAAACCACTCTCGATATCATCACTTGAAAGTATGACCTGAAAGACACCTTGCATTGAGTGGGAGATACTAATAGGACAAGAGAATTGGTGACGCACACTTGTCGAGGACAAGTGGGAGATTGTTGGAATATGTGTCCTCCGACAATAATGCGATCACAACTGTCGATCATGATGATCACATGTTTAAGTCTCGTTTTAAGAATACATGTGGGAAGTATTTTTTTACAGTCAACTGGTCCACACATATCGGTAATGATTGGCTGACTAGAGTTTGACATTACTGTCGTGCGACGGTGGTGATCAGTTGATAGCCTTTGGTCATACCTAAAGGGTAACACTCTTACTTGATTATTTAATTGATCGTATGACGATACAGGTTAATTAAATTACTTAAAATTGACGGACGATTTTGGAAGTAATATTTACGTGTCTCATTGTAATTTGATTAAATAAGATACGGTCTAAGTAATCGAATTGTTTTATTACTTAGATGAAATTATTTTTAACGGAAACAATTAAAAAGGAATGAATTGATTATTATGAATACAGAATGTTGTAATTTATGACTCGGGAACCCATTACGGTACAAGTAATTATGAATTACTAGGTTAACTTTATAAGTGACATATTTTATTAATATGTTGATTTTTAATTGTTAAAAATACATTTTATATACCTAATGTCATGAAACATGTTACATGTGACAAATTGACAAAATAATGTGTAAAATGGATTTTCCATTTACACTATATGTGCCGAAAATAAGGAGGGAGTATTAGGCTTATTTGTGTTAATTATGTTTAAGTGGAAGGCATAATCATAAGACCTAATACATAGCCTTAGCCTTACATGGCTATAATTCTTGGGAAGAATTGAAGCTCATGTATTGGCCATAACCCCCCCCCCCCCCCCCCGGTTTTCCTAGTGCAAGGCCAAGGGTTTTTGCTCTTTATTTTTCCTAATATACACTACATGCATACGAGTGTATAATCATGTGGGGTAATATCCGTATAAGACCCTTTAAATTTAGGAATATAATGTAAATTTAACATGTGAAATATGGTCATAAACGAAAAACAACAATGAAACGATAAAGATAAAGAATCAACCTCGGGTCCTTTGATGCGCGGCGTAAAGAACAGAAATCAACAGAGATTTCCTCCTAATCGTTGCACCCAAGACCGTCTGAGACTATGCCCTTGTGCTAGAAATGCTCTCTAATTGACTTGCAATATCGAGAGAGCTATTGTGAGGTTTTTCAGATGTGAGATCTAGGTTTGAGAGAGAAATGATCTCCAAAACCCTAGTTTTTCGTAAAATGAAATTGTCTCGGTCAAAAGGAGAGGGAGTCTCTCCTTTTGTTTGGTTCGCCACCGTGGGTTTGCATGGGGAAGTGGGCTTCCACTTCCTCTTAATTTTACCTCGTGGACCGGCTCGAAAAACGCTAAATGTATATGACACGGTTTATTATAAATCGTCATCGGTTATCGGTTATTAAAGCATCAACTAATAATACGGATTAGTTGAAACATTAATACATGTCCGACAAAGACGATATTGTATAATTATATTCAATATACATTTAATTAAATATAAAACGGTTATATTCAATTTACGAATTAACTGCTTAATTCGCCTTAGCCATTATTATTTAATCCGTATTAAATAACATATCTCAACATCACATTTTTGACTAATTACTAGTCAAATAACTCGGACTAACTGGTTAGTCAAAATTGGCATCTACATGACTGTATTTTCATACTGTCACATCTCTCAAACGTATCCTATAGGTGTGACTTTTAGGGACCAGTTGATCACCGCCATCTGTATGACAATAACGTCAAACTTATCTAGCAAGCCAACCGTTATTGATAAACGTGGATCAACTGATAATAATACCAAAAGTATGCCCTTTGATCCTTTTAGAGATTTATAAGTCCTTGCACTAACTGTTAAGGACACCAACCCCAACAAGCTCCCACTTGTCCGTACAAGTGTATGTGCAATGACGTTATCCGCACTAATTGGAGGACACATGCTCCAACAAACTCCCACTTGTCCGTACAAGTGTATGTGCGATAACCGATTCTCATATTCATTTAAAATTTCTCCCACTCAATGTAAAACAATTTGCAGATCCGGATCCGCAAAGGTCGTATTTTACAATCGATCTGTATCAAGAGTGGTTTCCCCGACTAGAGAGTAACTTAACTGATAAAACGAATCCGTATCCGAGCATGGCCATGCATTTCGATTCTGACTCCTCGAGTGGCCCTGAGAAATATCGAGTACCTGATAAAGGCTGAATATTTCCTTCAACTCGACTCCTTCCGATCTAAGCACAGCATGAAATGACCCAGAAAAAATCTACTTGGCCCCCTGTTACGGATGACCGTGAGAAAGAAACCAAAGTCACCCAAAATCTGCCGTAGTCTCAAGAGACAGTCGATAGTCAAAAGAATCGACTCTTAGGATCACCATGGAGGTCCTATCCACGACCGGGCAGCGAACGTTATAAAACATTTAGGACTCCACGTCGATGTCACAATTGTGTCCTACGAAATATCCGTATAAATCGCCTCTGTGATTGGTCAGTCAACCGGTTGACTTATGGCTCGTTGAACCCACCATCAACCAACGTCACAAAATAATTGCCAGAGTTATCAGCTCATGTGGGCAATTAAGGACTAAAAATATAATGTTTGTTCAGTTCACTTTGTGGCGTTCAAAATTGTCGTACAAATCCACATGAAAAACAAAATATATAAAATATCAAAACGATGATGTCGTATAGAGTACAAAAGCGAATGAATCTAATCCATAAAAGAGTACTACAACTTAGGAACACGTTTAATTCCCATGGAATTTACATGCCCTTCATGCTTATCTTGTCGTAATGGTTTAGTGAGAGGATCTGCTATGTTATCATCTGTAGCTATCTTTTCTATCACTACTTTCATTTTGCTCCACGTAATCTCGGATTAGATGAGCTTTCCGTTGTACATGTTTAGACTTGTTGCTAGACTTTGGCTCCTTAGCTTGGAAGATGGCACCACTATTGTCGCAATAGATGGTGATCGGGTCATTCGAACTAGGCACTACAGATAGTCCATGTAAGAATTGACGCATCCATATCGCTTCCTTTGTAGCTTGAGGACGCGGCATAGTACTCGGACTCGTCGTAGAATCTCTTTGTAACAGTTTGTTTGGAACTCTTCCGGTGATGCAGCGCCATTAAGAGTAAATACGAATCCAGATCGAGATTTCGAGTCATCTCGATCCGTTTGGAAGCTAGCATCTGCAGAATCGGTTGCGCATAGCTTTTGAGGGCCTCCATAAGTCAATGCCCAATCTTTAGTCCTCCGTAGGTACTTAAGAATGTTCTTGACAGACAGCCAATGTGATTCACCTGGATCTTTGTTGGAATCGACTTGTCATACTCAATGCATATGCCACGTCGGGACGTGTGCATATCATGGCATACATGATTGATCCTATAGCGGAGGCATAAGGAATCCGTGTCATGCGCTCTTTCTCTTCCGTGTGTCTCGGTGCCCGAGACTTGCTCAAATGCACCCCTGGAGCCATAGGAAGGAACCCCTTCTTAGAGTTAGTCATCTTTGAATCTCTCTAGGACTTTGTCTATGTAAGACTCTGGCTGAGAGATAACATCCGTCGTGATCTATCTCGATAGATACGGATGCCCAAAATTCTTTGTGCCTCTCCCAGATCTTTCATCTGGAAATGGTTTTTCAACCATACTTTCACTGAAGTTAAGAGAGGTATGTCATTCCCAATCAGGAGTATGTCGTCTACATACAATATTAGGAAGACAATCTTGCTCCCACTCGACTTGATATATAGACATGGTTCCTCGACCGATCGAGTAAATCCATTTTCTTTTATCACTTGGTCGAAGCGATGATTCCAACTCCTTGATGCTTGCTTAAGTCCATAAATGGACCGCTTAAGCTTGCACACTTTCTTAGGATGTTCTGGATCGATGAAACCTTCGGGTTGTACCATGTACAACTCTTCCTCCAAAAAGCCGTTTAAGAAGGCGGTTTTAACGTCCATTTGCCAAATCTCATAGTCATGAAAAGCGGCAATCGCTATGATAATCCGAATGGAACGCAGCATGACTACGGGTGCAAAAATCTCATCGTAGTGCAAACCTGGCACTTGGGTGAAACCTTTAGCAACTAGTCGTACTTTATAGATATCTTGTTGACCTTCCACAGAATGCTTTATCTTGTAAAGCCATTTGCATTGAAGGGGACGAACCTTAGCAGGTAAGTCAACAAGATCCCATACATTGTTCTCATATATAGAGTCCATCTCGGATTGCATGGCCTCAAGCCATAGCTTTGAGTCAGAACTAGTCATGGCACCTTTATAGGTTGCGGGTTCACTACTCGTTAAGAGTAGAACGTCATCTATGTCATGTTCCTCGACCATACCAATGTATCTGTCTGGAGGAATAGAGACTCTTCCCGACCTCCTAGGTTCCTCAGGAATATTAACCGGAGCCGGGATTGAAGGAACTGGTTCCTCTAATGGTTGCTCGGTATTTGGTTCTGGAATCTCCGACAGGTCGAAGGTTCTATCACTCTTTGCATTCTCGAGAAATTCCTTCTCTAAGAATGTCGCACTAGCCGCAACAAAAACGCGTTGTTCGGTTGGCGAATAGAAGTAATGACCAAGTGTTCCTTTAGGATAACCTATAAAGTGTGTCTTGACCGATCGCGGGCCGAGCTTATCCTCGTGTCTCCACTAGACATAAGCCTCGCAGCCCCAAACCCGTATAAAGGACAAGTTAGGGACCGTTCCCTTCCATAGTTCATATGGAGTCTTGTCAACAGCTTTAGACAGACTTCGGTTAAGTATTAGAGCGGTGATGAGAAGAGCATAACCCCACAATGAGTCGGGCAACACGGTGTGACTCATCATGGATCGAACCATATCAAGTAGTGTTCGATTTCTCCGTTCGGACACACCATTCAACCGAGGTGTTCCGGTGGAGTTAAGCGTAGGGCAATCCCACAGTCTTTAAGGTGTTGATCAAACTCGTGAGAAAGATACTCGCCACCACGATCCGAACGCAGTGTTTTAATCTTTCTACCCAATAGGTTCTGTACCCTATTCTGGTATTCCTTGAATTTCTCAAAGGATTCACTTTTGTGCTTCATTAAGTAGACATAGCCATATCTACTTAAATCGTCCGTGAAAGTGATGAAATACCTATAGCCTTCTCGTGCGGTGATTGACATAGGACCACATACATCCGTGTGTATGAGTCCTAATAGGTCAGCAGCGCGCATTCCAACACCTTTGAAGGAAATACGAGTCATCTTACCGATGAGACATGATTCACACGTGCCAAATGATTGAAAATCAAAGGCCGAGATAGCTCCATTCTTGATGAGCTGTTTTACGCGTTTCTCATTAATGTGTCCCATACGGCAGTGCCATAGATACGTTTGATCTTTGTCACCAACCTTTAACTTTTTATTCATTACGTGTAATATTTCGGTGGTCTGATCTAAAACATAAATTCCGTTCATGGAGATCGCCTTGTCAGTAAATCATATCGTGTAATGAGAAAATGCAAGTATTATTCTCTATTACAAATGAAAAACCAAGTTTATCAAGTGCGTAAACCGAAATAATGTTTTTCGAAAGACTGGGTACATAATAGCAGTTATATAAAAATAACTCAAATCCGCTAGGAAGCTGGATCACATATGTTCCCCTTGAGACGGCAGCCACTCGTGCTCCATTCCCAACCCGCAGGTCCACCTCACCCTTTACGAGGGGTTCGATGTTTCGGAGCCCCTGCACATGATTACACAGATGAGAACCACAACCAGTATCAAGTACCCAAGTTCCGTAACTTGCGTGGTTAATCTCAATCATATGAATAAAAGTAGTAGAAGAAGAAGACATACCAACAGGTTTAACACGACCTGCCTTTAAGTCCTCATGATAAACAGGACATGTACGCCTCCATTGCCCAGTCTTGTGGCAATGATGGCATTCCATGTTTTCATTCTTGCTCTTTGTCGTGCCTGATGAGGTGCTCGACTCACCAGGCCCACTCTTACCTGAACCCGACTTCTTGAACTTCGGTTTACCTCTCGCTAGGTTTGCCGAGCTTTGCCCTTACCCTTCCCCTTGTTTGTCACAACGAGAACATCCTGTTTCAAGCTCCCACTGAACTTCATGTCCTTCTCGGTCTGTACGAGAAGGAGTGCCAGTTCATGGGGACTTTTCTTCAAATCATTCATATAGTAATTCGCTCTAAATTGCGAAAAACCATCGTGGAGTGAGTGAAGCATGCGGTCGATCACAATGTTCTCGCTGATCTTACAATCAAAGGTCTCCAGCTTCTCGACATTCTCAATCATGCTGAGAATGTGTGGGCTAACTGGTTGGCCCTTCTGGAGTCTCGCATCAAAGAAGCGAGTGGTATGCTCATAGGTCACGATTCTCGGTGCTTTCGAGAATTCCTTAGTGAGCGTGGTGAAAATATTGTTTGCACCATGGGCAATGAAGCGTTTCTGCAAATTGGGTTCCATTGCAAAAATGAGTACGTTTTTAATCGCACCCGCTTCCATACAGAAATCATTAAACTTGGTGATTTCAGCAGCTCTAGCCGTGGGACCTGGGTTTGCCGGGATGGGCTCTAATAGATATTTGAGCTTCCCGTCAGCAGCGGCAGCATTCCGTAATGCCGCCTCCCAGTCCGCGAAGTTTGATCCATCATTCTTGATCGAGTAGACGATTCATCTCGATTCATGAAGATCCGAAGCCAGGTCTCACGGTCCAATGTGGCACTTGGCATTGGGTTTTCAGTAGAACCAGCCATTTGTTATTAGCAGTTTAAAAATTCGTGATCTACACTGAAAAAGAAAGAAAAACAAGAACGAAATAAGCAACTCATCGAGGTGATTTAAGTCTATTTAAAATGTATTTTAACGTGTAGACTCAAGCACTTGCATAATTGATCTTCCTGAAGAATTATACAAGTGATCCCAAGACTCAATTTCCGTAAATTGATAAGCCAACTGTTTAGCTAATTCTTCCGTAAGAACTCTCGGTCGATAGATTTCTGTAAATCCTATCTATAGTCCACCATGATCACAGGATCGTACGAGTGACCATAGTGTTGAGATAAAATAGGTCAATCGGTTCCAACTTACCCGACGTAGAAGGGGTCATATTATGCCTACCGACGAAGAAGGGACTCATTGGAGTTTGACCTATAAAGACCATTCTCAATTTTGGTTTATACGAGGAAGATCCCATCAACTTAATTTTAATTCATTTTAAGTGAACGAATAACTAGCGTCTGCGTGAATGAATTAATTTGGGTGATGGCTTAAAATCATGTGACATAAGAATGTCAAAGAAAACTAACTCGTGACCTCTATATGTGTCAGTTTTCATGCAATAAATAGGTGGTTTGGTTTATAGGCGGAATATGATGCATATTATCGTTGCGAAAAAAAATAAAAGAATGCAATACGTAAATAAAATTCCTAGTGTGGCCTATCCTAATAAAAAGAACATAAAACAACTTTGGAATCCACCGTTGGACCCAAGAAGCTTGTCTTGATGTTCCATCTTGATCCATGTAGCGGGAGTGAGCATCCGGTCTCCATCTTTGGTCTTCTCAAAAATTACATTTAAAATTACAAAATATAACCTATTTACATTCTAATTAAAAACTGTAATTACAAGTGAAAAATCCAAAACGGAGATACGAGATCTCAAAATACAACCAAGACCGTGTTCCATCATTACGGTAACACGTTCTACTAAGGCCACACTAAGTTACAACCGTTTGTAAAATAAATAAATACGTAATATAAAGCATTCAAAATAATCAAAATGATAAATAAAATGCATCAACTAAATTAAATTTATTCGTGACATAATTCCGTAATTATGTTAAATTTATCCAAACCACCTTTTAATGATTAAAATTCATGTGATAAAACCGCTTCTATCATTCAATTTTAATCTAATACAATCCGTTACTTTAAATACGCTTTAAAATAACTTAATGGTACGTGTGTGAACCGTTTCACAATCATAGCGAGTGTACAATATCCGTATAAAGTACATATTAAGGCCAAAAGAAAATTTAAAACAAAAGAATAAATTTTCAAAGCTTGCCAGAACAAAAATCCCTCGATCCAGGGACAATAGTGCTCGATCGAGGAACTAAAGGGCTCGATCGACTGAACTGCTAGTCGATCGAGAGGTATGCTAATCAGGAAGTGCTCGATCGACAGAACTGGTGGTCGATCGAGGACTTTTATCAGCAATACTGCTCGATCGAGTACGAGGACTTCTCGATCGAGCAGTGGGGTTTTAAAAGTGGTCGATCGAGTACAGCAAGGACTCGATCGAGTAAAAACAAGACAGAAAAACCTCTCGATCGATTAAAAACTTGGTCGATCGAGAACAAAAGTTTCTGGAAAACAAAACCCTCGTGAAAACAGTTTTGTCGAAACAAAACAATTTCAATTTTGATCAAAAACGCATAAAATCAATTTTATAATTTGACAAAACTTGACATATTATTATAATCTCCGTATAAAATAACAATATGTAAAAGAACAAAACGGAAAAAGTGAATCAACCGTGTAAAACATGTCACGGTTTCAACAAAAACGCAAACATCCGTGTATACAAGGCACGGATTTCGAGACAAAAGCAACCGCTTCAAAATCGTTTTATGAAAAACACATAGAAAAATTTACGTGGCCTCGCTCTGATACCACTTGTGGGGTAATATCCGTATAAGACCCTTTAAATTTAGGACTATAACGTAAATTTAGCATGTGAAATATGGTCATAAACGAAAAACAACAATGAAACGATAAAGATAAAGAATCAACCTCGGGTCCTTTGATGCGCGGCGTAAAGAACAGAAATCAACAGAGATTTCCTCCTAATCGTTGCACCCAAGACCGTCTGAGACTATGCCCTTGTGCTAGAAATGCTCTCTAATTGACTTGCAATATCGAGAGAGCTATTGTGAGGTTTTTCAGATGTGAGATCTAGGTTTCAGAGAGAAATGATCTCCAAAACCCTAGTTTTCTGTAAAATGAAATTGTCTCGGTCAAAAGGAGAGGGAGTCTCTCCTTTTGTTTGGTTCGGCCAGCCGTGGGTTTGCATGGGGAAGTGGGCTTCCACTTCCTCTTAATTTTACCTCGTGGACCGGCTCGAAAAACGCTAAATGTATATGACGCGGTTTATTATAAATCGTCATCGGTTATCGGTTATTAAAGCATCAACTAATAATACGGATTAGTTGAAACATTAATACATGTCCGACAAAGACGATATTGTATAATTATATTCAATATACATTTAATTAAATATAAAACGGTTATATTCAATTTACGAATTAACTGCTTAATTCGCATTAGCCATTATTATTTAATCCGTATTAAATAACATATCTCAACATCACATTTTTGACTAATTACTAGTCAAATAACTCGGACTAACTGGTTAGTCAAAATTGGCATCTACATGACTGTATTTTCATACTGTCACATCTCTCAAACGTATCCTATAGGTGTGACTTTTAGGGACCAGTTGATCACCGCCATCTGTATGACAATAACGTCAAACTTATCTAGCAAGCCAACCGTTATTGATAAACGTGGATCAACTGATAATAATACCAAAAGTATGCCCTTTGATCCTTTTAGAGATTTATAAGTCCTTGCACTAACTGTTAAGGACACCAACCCCAAAAAAACATTCATTCTAACACATCTAAAATATAGAGTTTTTAGAGGGAATATTACTCCTTCTTCTCCCTTCACTTAACCGAAAAACAAGAGACCAAATTCAATATTTTGGGTCAATTTTATTTAGATTAATATTGTTCTAGTATTAATAATATTGATCTTTTAAGGGGTTACTTTGGGTATTCTTCTTTGGGAGAGATTCTACCCTTGAATCTTTGTTCATCCGTATTAGGAGAGCTCAAGAACAAGTAAGAAGGAGATCTTACTTGTGCCCTTTGATCCGAAATTTTATTGTAAGGAAAACGATTTCTTCTCTATATTTATTTATGTTTGCATGCATAAGAACTAAATTAATTTTATGACTAAATTAAATTGAAACATATATATATGAATATGTTGAGTATAATGAGATATAGATTTCTAACATCTAGAGCACATAGGGATGATGATCTTGGAGGAGAGGATGGCGATAAATGAAGAAGTTCTCTTAGCTTGGTGGAGCGGGCAAGAGGCACCCACCATGACTTGTGAGAGCTTTTCCTCTCTCTCTCTCTCTCTCTCTCTCTCTCTCTCTCTCTCTCTCTCTCTCTCTCTCTCTCTCTCTCTCATTTTTATGTCAAATTTTGGAAATGCATTCTAACTTAACTAGTGTCCTTGTAAAATTTAAGGACTATTTTCACCTTAGCAACATCAAGGTGATGATAAATTTTGTTCCCACTTGAAAATCCAAAATGACATTTTGCATATAGCATAGCTTTCCATGCATAGCCTTGTGGCCACTTTTCTCCCATTAATTTAACCGGTTTGGAGAAGTTTAGTCACAAGCAACTGGAGTTAAATCAAATTAGCTCTCCGAACAATAGAAAGCATGCATCACTTAGACTAGCTTAGTTTGCATCAGTTTGTCATATACTCCATATAGTTTGCATCTAGTGAAGAATCATGCATCATTTCATTACATTTGCACAATTCCCTATTGTTTTGTCCATTGGGGACAATGTCCATTCTAAGCGTGGGGATGGGGAATTCTAACACCTTCTAACTCAAAATTTCATAAAATGATAACGGTGGGGCACAAATCAATCTTAGAAAAGACTGCTGCACCGCTCAACTGATCAAATAAATCATCTATCCTTGGGAAAGGATAATCGTTCTTTACTGTCACTCTGTTCAGCTCCCTATAGTCGATGCACAACGTCAAACTCCCATCTTTCTTCTTCACAAACAAAACTGGTGCTCCCCACTGTGATACACTTGGTCTAATGCATCCCTTCTCAATCAGATCATCTAACTGCTTTCTTAACTCCTCCAACTCCTTAGGACCCATACGGTACCGTGTCTTAGAGATTGACCCCGTCCCCGGTTTCAACTAAACGGTGAAATATATCTCCCTTTTTGGTGGTAACCCTAGTATATCCTCTGGAAAGACATCTGAAAACTCTCCCACCACTGGTATCTGCTCAACTATCGGACTCTCCATATGGTGATCTCTCACATGACACAGAATCAACGGACACCCCTTCCTCAGGTAAGACTTCAAAGTCACTAATGTAATCAACTTAACATTAGGTTTGACAACACACCCACGATAAGACACACTAATCCCCTTAGGACTCCTCAAAGAAACCTTATTTTGATGACAATCTATCTTAGCCTTGTACTTCCCCAACCAATCCATCCCAACTATCATCTCAAAACCATCTAAAGGGAACTCTAACAAGTCTACTGGTAGATCAACTTGTCCAACTAACATAGAAACAATTTTATACAACCACCCACAAGATACAGACTCCCCCGAAGGTATAAAAACATCCTCTCTTACAGACTCATACTCACTCAAACCCAACCGTTTAACATGATTCGATGATACAAACAACTGTGACGCTCCCGAATTAAACAAAACAAAGGTAAAAACTCCATTAACAAGAAATGTACCGGTGATAACATGAGCATCATCCTCAGCTGCTTTCTAGTTCTCCATCATAAACAGCTTGACACTGGTCTTCTGCCCACCTCCCCTGGACAGTACTAGCTGAGGTAGCCTGCTTAGCAGCAGACCTCTGGTTGTTGTGGTTGTTTTTCGTCGCTGGTCTCTGATATGAATTACCGCTATTGCGGTTAACCCCACCGTTATTACTCTGATCTCCCTTGTTGTTCCACGACCCAGCCGGCCTGTTACTAGCATAACTCTGCGCAGGACCCTGTGAGAAACTCCCTTGTGACTATCTCTGGAAACCCCCACTCACCCCACTGGTGCACTCATGTCTCTTGTGGCCCACTAGTGATAGTAGCATTTGTATTAGGTTGTGTATATGTTAGTTGCATCATGGCATGTAGTTGCATTTTAGGAAATTTTTTGTGAAAATGTCTAGTTCGGAAGCTTGGCAAGTGAATATAGTCCCTTGTAGAAAATTTTTCTCGTTGAGACTTTGTTGGCTAGAATACCCTCAAGACACCCCAGGATGTGTCATACTAGTATCTTTTGACCCATGGACTAAGGCCTAGTCAAGAATACCTTGTGGTGTGATGACTCCTTGGCTACCGTTTATTCCAAGGTGACCCTTAATGCCTTGCAACCGATCATTCATTACTATCATCATGTTTTGCCAAATACAAAAGGAATGGGCATAAAAAAATCTCCAAATTGAGTTCAAGTACCAAAGTGAAAATCAAAAAGTTTGCACAAAAATTGCATCAATGAAAAGAGGAGCAAAAATAGAGTCCTAAGCTTAAATAAAAGTGCCCTTACTAAAAAAATGGGGTTACTTTGAAAATGTTCAAAAATGCAAAGAAATTGCCAAGTATAAAAATTGCCAAACATCAAAAAAGGGCAAAGAAATTTTCTCGAAAGTCAAATGCCACAAGAAATTGGGGGGAAACAAAACAAAAGCAAACTACCATTATGAAACTCAAATCATAACAATCCCTTTCTATCCATTGATGATCCTTCTTTGTTGCATGGTGGAGAGGGGACGACCCTTCTTCTTGTCTAGGCAAAAGGGGGAATTCCGCGATCCTACAGTGTTTCTAACACCCTAGTTTGACACAACTTGGAGGTGATTTGTTGGTATCCTTTTGAACTTAGTAGCTTGGAGAAACAATATCTATAATGGCGTGTGTACCCTTAGATTGCTTCCCCTCTAGATGATTTATGCCACTTAGATGAGGAAAGTGGCTATTCTTTTGTAGATACGTCCATTACTTGTTTTGTGTGCTTAATGCTTGGATGTATCGCCATTTTGGCAAGCCCCACCTTGCCTTGCAAGAAGGCATCTTACCTCATGGATGTCTTGTTGTGAGTTGAAGGGGCGCAGTGAGACCCGCTAATTGTCTCACATCGGCTAGTAGTATTAATAAGGGTCATAGTTTTAGTCACCTCTTTACTCGGGACAAGCAAAGGTTTGGTTTGGGAGTATTTGATGTGACCCATATTTGTGCACATTTAGTCCCCAAACTAGCCTCATTTCTATGCTTTCTAACACTTATTAGGGCCGTTTCTATCTTAT
Organism: Silene latifolia; assembly: GCF_048544455.1. NCBI lineage: Eukaryota > Viridiplantae > Streptophyta > Magnoliopsida > Caryophyllales > Caryophyllaceae > Silene > Silene latifolia. The sequence continues at coordinate 89,908,265 of NC_133534.1, forward strand.
GTTCCCTACATTGCACATTCTATGAGGTTTTAGTGCCCTTTGTAGGGGAGGATGCTAAGCCTTGCGTATATGGAAGCCAAAGCGGAGCTAAATTGATCGCATCTAACGACCAAGCAACAAAGAGGATGCTAATACTAAAGGTCTAAGTAAATAAATCAAGTAAAATGGGCATTGACGAAGACCCCCACGGATCTTGAGGCAGTCAAGAAGGAGAGAAGCCAAGCTATGCAGTAATCCGGGCGTCTCAAGGCCCAGGTCGAGCGGATCCTCAAGCAACACAAAGCGTCTATCATGAGCAGGTCGTGGGACTCCTCATAGGACTTACAAGGGGTTAATCTTCATCTTAGGGACTTAATCGTTATTTAAGCCCTTAGTTACCCTAATACTTGTACTTAGTATAAATACTCTATTGTATTAGGAAATTTTTACCAAGTCATTACAATAGATTAGAAATCAATTAGTTTAATTACATATTAATCCTTCCTTAATTGTTATTGAAGAACTCTTAGATCTAGTATTGGAAATGGAAAATTATTTTGGGTTTATTGAAGACTTAACAACTCTTCATCATTCATCAAGTGTTCTTCTATTATTCTTTCTATATTGCTCATATGAATCTTGTAAAAAGCAAGAGTCTCCCGACCCCCTCTCCAGGTCGCGCGTCTCCTTCTTGTGGTACTCACGCTCTTTTAACTTTAAACTTCCCTTTCCACCACACATATCAAGACACATCATCTCTCCCTCCAAAATCAAAACATAAACCTCTCTCTCAAATACTTAAAATCCCCCAATATTTATTCCAAATAAAAAAACCTCTCTAAAACCTTAGCTCACCCAAAAACCTAGGGTTTGAGACATTCCAATAGATCTAATTTTAGAAGGATTGTTTCCACTCAATCAAACTGAAAACCCCAAGGAGGTTCATGACAAGAGAAGAAAGAAGAACAAGAGTCTTTGGGAGTTCATCATCATCACACCTTAACACTCTAAGAAGGGAAAATGAAGAGATGATTGATCTTGCTAGCCTAGATGAATTCTCAAACATCGAGTTCGCCAACGATGCTCAAAGGACTGTCTTCCAACGACTTATGGGTAAGAACATTCTCCCTACTAAGTATGTTTGTCATGAAACATTGAGAAAGCTAGGAATCTACCACCAAACCGAAGACTAATTGAATTATTTGGTCTCTCAACAATGTTCCATATGCATGAACTCACTTATAGACCCTTAGTGCTCGAATTCCTAAGCTTTTTGAGAATCTCCACCCTCAACAAGATAATTTGCATAGAGTTCCGACTTGAAAATGTGACTAGGATGATGACCCTAGTGGAGTTCGCGGATGTGCTAGGACTAGATATATCACCTACTCGATCTTCAAAGCCTCGAAATTATAGTGTAGAACTTCTTTGGCGAGCCTTAATGGGCCGGGATTTGACAAGAATCAAGGATTGCTCGGCTTCATATATTCAAAACCCTATCATTCGTTTTACTTATCGATTCATAGCGAGTACCCTATTTGCTCGCCGTGACCCCGCTATTGTGAATGAACTTGATCTCACTTTTATGGAGTCCTACTTGAAAATTCAAGGAAAATGTGGTTATAAGTTCAATGCCCCACTAGTGCTACTTGAAAGATGGGTGCGGTTTAGAAATGAGAATGATAGTGGGATGAAGCATATCATCAATGGAGTCCTAGTGACAAGACTTTCAAAGTTTTTCAACCCGAACATCAACAACAACAACTCTTATATGCATCTTCCGAGTAATACAGGGATCAATGAAATGCTCCTTTTTCACCATCACCATTGGATAGCCTATGTGGGCTATGAGCGAAAAATCAAATGGTTGACCAAGGGAAGAAACCCTTTAATCCTTCCAATGGAGGGCTTGACAAGAAATACACCAAGAAGACGCTCTCTTTCCCGAGTACCATCTTATCTTGTACTGGGAAATACAAGACAAGAAAATCATGCCCCACCTCCTACCAATGGACAACAACAAACAAACCAACCTTAAAGAAATGAACAAGAAAGGATCATTATCCCTCCTTACCCTTTCCCATACCAACTCTACAATCATCCCGACCCATTCATTCTTCCTCGAGATGATTTTGCCATGGGTCTCCTTCAAGCATTGTAACTCATGTCAACCCGAGTCAACGCGAGTCAACACAAATCTCGAATGTCAAAAATAATGCCATGAATGTCTTCATCATGACATTTGCATTAAAATGACCCTAATTAGAGTCAAGACCGATACCGAGCCAAAAACCGACTCGAAATTCAAATCCCGACTCACACGAGTCAAACCCGAGTCAAGCACACAAAACACCTACCTCAAGTAACACCCAAAATCATCTTATTAGATGCCCATATTGTTACACGACATCCTATTTGATTACCACAAATCAAACCAACCAAATAATGGATGGAGAATTGGCCACGTCCAAGTTGAAAAGGACCGGACACCCCCTTCCATAGCAGGCATGCTCACGCCTCTTTGGGCTATCCCCTTGGTCAGCAAGCAAACTTAACCGACATACCATCCTATATTTCTCTATAAATACCCACCATCACACACCATAAAACTCACGCGAGAGTCCGCCCCCTCCTTCTCCCTTAAACTTCTAGACCCAACTTCCTAAGTCACAAAATCGACACGTGTTTACGACCTACCGATTGTAAACACAAGCCTTACATATTTTGTTTGGTACCGTCGCCGTGCATTCGACCGACCCATTTGACCAACTCAATTCATCAATCAACATGTTTTAATTAACATATTTTCAAAACAAAATCGTTTTTTAAAACACTCTTTTAAACTTCTTTGATCGTGAGTAGTCGCTACGAGAAAACCATCTCTAAAGTCGTCTACGTCGCAAATATCAATACACGTAAGTTCAAGGGTGTAAACAACTCATTTATTTCATGTCTTTATCATTTTTATGAGTTTATAAGCATGAATGATGCATAACACGATTCAAATATAGGTTAGACGAGCCAAAACCGAGTTTTTACCTCAGACAGAAGCTCCTTGCTATGCACGGAGGCTCGCGCCTTGACACGGCTATCGCAACCCTATCAAAGATAAAACCTAACGGTCTCAACTAAAACGTAGCTGAGGCAGTCGAGTATCGAATCCACGGGGAGGTAATGTAACTATAGCTGTCTATTTCTAATCCTACGGTAACAGTTGGGGGTTTGTTTGAAATTGGTTCTAAACTACGAAGTTGAAAGGAAGGAGAAATAAGGCAAAGAGTAAACAAAGCAATAAAATATGATTAAACTATCAAGAAGAGAGGGACATGCCGGGATTTCGGTTCACTACGGTAGTCCAATAACTCAGCAGTAAATGACTCAGACGAACTAATGTGAGACGGATCTTAAAAGGTCCTTTCGGTCCACTTTCTATCCTAAAATACCACTAACTTAACTTTCGTCCTCATCAGGGTAGTCTACTGTTTATAGCAGGCCTATTTAGTCCAATCTTTCGATCCAGGATTAATTTTAGCCAGTTTAGTGGGTGACATAGAAGCGTGCACTCAACTAGGTCGGGAATTACAGTTAAATTGCTATAGTGACAGAGTCTCTTAATCAGTTCATCTAATTCATTCACTACACCGTCACATTTCTACCGCAGATCCCCTAATCCCAACATGAAGGAGTTTAGCTACTCATAATTAGACTAACAGCAATTAAAGTTCCAGCAGAAAACATGATGAATAAATAATAAATTGCAATAACGAAAATTAGGGCAAAGGAAAATAAGAACAATAAAGAGAAATTAGAGCAACAAATGATTAGTATTAATAAAGGGAGAGAAAGGATTACAATCAGTGCGAATCCGGCGTAAAGAACAACTGAATCCGAGCCAATAATAACCCAAAGCAAAGTAACAGTGAAAAGAAAAATAAGTAACGTGCTAAAGTTTCGGTAGTTTTGATAGTATGAAAGATAAGATCCTATTAACCTAATTAACTTAGGTTTAAATAGAAAAAGTACTAAGGTTTACGGAAATAAACAACACACGGACTAATTAAAAGCCCATGCCCGTAAAAACCACTCGATCGAGTGGATTAAACCACTCGATCGAGCAAATTCTCGGCAAAAGTCACTCGATCGACCAACAGGTTACTCGATCGACGACTTGGTCTTGTGCAGCTTACTCGATCGACTGAGGGACAGCTCGATCGAGCGTCAGGGGGTCTAGAAACCACTCGATCGACCAGCAAACAACTCGATCGACTGAATTCGTCTTCATTCCAGCTCACGTCTTCACCCAAGTGTCTCGTAATGCGTGCCATGACGCTTCCAAGTGCAGCATCTTGCTGTGGGACAATCCCGTCTCTTCTAAATGCATGCAAAAAGGACGAAAAGGAGTATGGTTCCACTATTTTCACGATCATTCCTACAAAAGGACAAAATACACCAAAGTAGCCAATTCGGGGCAAAATGCCATAAAAACAGTATAGGAATGCATAGAAATACGTGCTGAAATAGGCCAAAAAGACTATACATTAGGCACGTATCAAATCTCCCCAAACCAAACCTTTACTCGCCCTCGAGTAAACTCAAAACTAAACTAATGGAACGGAAATGATAACTCAGAGCTAGCTTAACTTGTCTACTTGAGCCAAATTAATGCAACAAAAATCAACGATTTAAAGCCAAGCAACAAGACGCAAACGAATTATGGGTCATTCGAGAAATAAAGCGACCTATCGACCTTGCAAGACCAACAAAACTGGACTCTCACGTGGTCACTCTTCTCTCATGAAGCAAAGGGCAAATGTATTATGTAAAAGAGAGAAGAAAAGACAGTCACTCACCTAACTGCGACCTACATAGCATGCATGCAACAAAAATGAAAGACAATTCAAGTACTAATGCACACGCTCCAACCAATAATGTCCGTCACAGCCGAGGGTTTGCAAATAATATGGGAATAGTGAGGTTCAGGTGAGAAAAGGCAAAACAAGTTATGGAAACGTGGAGGTAAAAGCGTCAAGCTAGTTCCTAACAGGACCATAATGAAACCATCCGGATCTCGACTGACTGAAAAACTAAGTACAAGTGCCCTTCACTTGGCACAAAACTCACTAGACTCAAAGCACAATCTCCTCAAAAAATATGGGATAGAACGGAGGAGTCAGACGGTCACAAACTTCCCTTTTAAAGACACCGTCTGAAATAACTAACTGAAACAACAACCCTTGTCGATTGTACGTCTTCAAACATCTTCTCAACTCTGACAAGAGGGCACAACTATTTTCATGATTTTTCTTTCCTTCTTTTTTTTTTCGTTCAGCTTTTTTTTTTCATATATTTTTTTTTTCTTTTTCCTTTTCTTTCTTTCGCGTTTTCTTTCTTTTTTTTTCTTTTCAATACTTTTTTTTTTCTTTCCTCCTTCCTTAATACAGACACCAACTCCAAACAAGAATTACGGACCAAACTGTAATGAAAAACATACCACAAAAGAACATACTAACTAGCTTGACTAGGCAGGCTTAGTTTGGAATGTAGCTAATGGGTCAAAAAGGCAAGTTTTGGCTAATGTGGAGCTAAACGGGTGAAAGATATAAAGAAAGGGGAAATTGCAAGACCCTCCCTGCATGTGACACCAACCGCAAACCGAATATGTACATTTGACGAGAAATTGAATGTCATAAATGTGCAAAATGGACGAACATGCTATGCAAGGAGTACTACTCAAAATTCCTAATGAACTGGTCATGAATGTCGCCAGTTATGGCTCTAAACTCAGAATTTTTAAGTAGTTTGCCAATTTATAGGTCAAGTCTAAACAGTCAGCTTATATTTGAACATAAATTCGTAGATTCTGCGTATGACAAAGCTAAAAACTACTAACAGAAGTGCAAGGCTCAAGTAAATTGACAAGTTATAGTGCATTGTCATCATGGAAATCTACCGTTCCGACTCAACTTATATGCAAAAATAAACGTGAATATTTTTTGAATTTTTTAATTTTTAGGGTATTTTTGAATTTTTATGGAAATAAACAACAATGCAGACATAAATTAAATGTGATAACAGAAATGCAATAAAAACAAGATGCAGACACAGATATGGATGCAAAACCCTCCCCAAACCAAAACGGACAACGCCCTCGTTGTCCTCCAGCATACACCAGCAGAAAAATGAGGGATGGGAGAATACAACCAACGAAATAAAAATAAAGGAGACGAAATAAAAAGAGTAAGTGCACATACAAAACACGAACTTCCCCAAACCAGCCAGAAAACTGGGGAAGTGAGTAGACCAGTAGCTACTCGTCGTCGGCACCGTCGTCTCCCAGGTACTCCGACTCAACAAAACGGTCTCCCCAAACCAGCAACAAACAAGGGGGACCTCTAATCGTCATCTCCAGCCACCTCCTCCGCAGTCGGTGTAAACGGGGGGTCGCTCGCCTCCTCTTTGGCAGCTCGCTGTGCCGCCTGCTCAGCCCGCAACCGCACCTCTCGTGCTACCGGTGTCTCCTCCGCCTCGTCCTCTGAGTCAGAGGGGAGTGGAGGGTACCCACCCTCTGGGTATCGGTAGAAGGAGGGGTGCGGCCACCCCTCTGGAATCGGTCGCCGGGCTCGGATATGGAACTCGTAGAGCAGGAATACAACCAAGGCCATATCCCGTCTCATCTCAGTAAGGTACCTGCACATATCCAGAAGCAAGGCATCACGACGCCCTTGGTCCATGACCTCGGGCGCCCCTAAAACAGGAGGGCAAACAAAATTGGCCGGCAAGGCTGAACCAGAAGGAGGAGGGGTAAGTGGAGGTGCAGGCGTAGGAGTCTGTGTGGGTCCAGTCTGGGCCAGAGTCTGAGCCTGAGAGCTGGAAGTCGCTCCGGCCTCCCGCTTCCTCTTCCTAGAAGAAGAAGAAGGGGTGAAGGTAAGGTGGTAAGTGGGTGGAGGTGGCCTCGCTCCCTCGGCAGCAGAAGGGAGCGCTAAGAGTGGAGGAAGGGTAGGGTAGGGCAAGGTAACAGACGTGGAACCACAAATCTTCCACGTCCTCGCGCCCTTCACCTTTGGGAACCAGGCGAAGTCAGCCATGGCAGCCAAGTCAAGGTAAGCCTGCCTGTCGGGCGCAGTAAGTCCAGGCTCACTGGGGTAAAGATGGCGGGCAATCCTAGTCACTAGCCCACCGCAGACAACAGAAGTCTTGACCCGCGTCCCAATTCCGTTCCAATGCTGAGCTACCAAATAAGCAATGTTTAGAACAAACGGGGTACCGTAGTCAATGTTGAGGTACCCCGCGAGAATCGCTAGCTCAGTGTTGGTCACGTTATTGGGCTCAGGTCGCCCAAAGATGGTCTCTCCTATCAGTCGCAAGAAGTAACGGGGAGCAGGTAAGTGAACGTAAGCTCCCTTCCGTGCGGGGAAGGGAGTGTGAGGAAGTGCAGCCCAAAGTGGCTGAAGGAGATCCCGAGGTGGGTCGGTGGGACCGTCACTAATGAGGCCAAGGACCTCCCCAAACCTGGCCAAAGTCCAATGGTGCGACTCATTGCGGAGTCGGAAGTGAATGCAAGGACTAGAGGGGTTGGCATCATAAGAGTCGGTGTTGAAAGAGTAGGAGCTGAAAAACTCCTATGTAGGGATACGAATAGCAGCTTCCTGCATGGTAATCAGACCCGACATACCCGTCCCGTTCAACAAACTACAGACCTCCTCATAAATTCCTAAGGTCTCTAGGTCAGTCCGCGCAAGGAAACGGTGGAGGAGAGAGGGCAACGAAGTAAAGCAGCTAACCGAGTCCGGTGAGCCGTGGAAACAAAACGTACCGTGGGCATCCCTGGTAAAGGGGTAAGAGCGCCCTCTCCCGTAACAACAGCCCCAGAAGGGCTAAGAGTAGTAGCTAGCTGACTAGCCTGCTGATGCGGCCTAGGTGGCACCATACCAGGCGTCGGAAAATGAGGGATGAATCCTCTTTCCAGCATAGTGAGGGGCCTGGCAGGGGTAGAAGTAACAACTGAAGCCGCGGTGGTGACTAAGGCAGAGCTAGTGGCAACAGCAGGGGCCACTGACTCGCTCACGGGCGGACTGGAAGTGGTACTAGTAGAAGGTAAAGAACTAGTATCCATCCTGCAACATGGTAAAGGGCATGATAAGAGAAAACTACTGTTAACCGTGGTTAAAACAACACGTTAACCAACATGTGACAGCAAAATATGGCCCTATTAGTCGAAAAATTCGACTTGCAGCAAACAAAACCCAACAATTCCTCTGAGATTCGAAAAGCAGTAGGTGAGTGATGATAAATTGACAAAATTATGACTGCTAATAGAGACTAAAAACAGCGTGAAAACTGCATACGAAAGCATGTAAGACTCCTAGCAGTCGAAAGTTCCGACTCACAGTGCAAGATTTCCAACAGTTTATAGCATGTAACGACGACAGGGGACGGAAGAGCAGTTAACAGCAGCAGCAAGGAAGCATGGACTGAAGTTAAACAAAGCAAGACAGCATAAGACCGTCTGACATCGAAAAACTCGACTCAGGAACCCTAATCGCGGAAATCTTGTACAAAATTCGAATTAAGCATGTAACAATAGCAAGGGATTGGAATATGATCATCAAGCAGCTAATCAAGGGCATATAAAAACAATTAAATCGAAAGAAATTCGATTAAACATGGATTTTCGAAACCCTAATTCAGTTTCCCTCAAAAAGATCAAAATAATTGAAATTAAAATGCAAGAGGAAGGAGGAAACACTTACTTGATGATAAAGGACCTACAATAAGCAATTAATCTTCAAGAATCAAGCAAAGACAAGCGGTTTTTCAGTCGAAAATCCCGCAAACCCTAGACCCTTTTACAAATCGTGAAAGCGAAAACAAAAAAGGGAAAAACAAAGGGCTTTTGAAGATCAATTAGCGAGGAAGGGATTGTAGGTAGCGGATTTGGAGATTGGGCAAGAAATGCAGGGATTTGGGGATGAATTCAATCGCACATTAAGGGGAGAGTTAGACGGAAATTAGGGATGAAATGAAAATAAAAATAGGAATTAGAGAGTTTAAGAAAGAAAAACTCCCGTGTTCTATTCATTTCCACTCGATCGAGTGAATAGATTACTCGATCGAGGGATTTTTGATGTCCCTCTTGCTCGATCGAGTAACACGCACTCGATCGATCAGCACCTCCTTTGGCTTTACTCGATCGAGCAAACAAACTACTCGATCGATCCAATTTCCACTCGATCGAGTACAGAAGTACTTGATCGAGGACTTTCCTCTTGAAGGCTCTTTGAATTTCGTCCTTTCTTCCTCAAATTGCGTGAAACTTCCCCAAACCTGCATAAAACATATCCAAAAATATCCCAAAATACCAAATACGCAAAAAAACACAGTCTATAGTCTTAGTCTATGCCAAAAATTGTCTAAACTAATTGTCCTAATTAAAACGTAATAAAACAAATTCAAAGGAAATTCAGAGAAATTATCTATTACAATTTGTTACACGGGGCATTTCCCCGTTTAATTCCCATCAGATTTCAGTAGCCCCTTCGTGGGCTTCTGACTGGAGGACGTCACTTCGGCAATACTGACCGACCTCTTTAATTTCCATGAGCTTGAATCACTATTTGCAACAGTAGGAGGGATGTAGTTCCAATCCACGTAGGTTCGAACTTTCTTCGTTCTCGCTCCTCTGTCATCTTCTTTGGCATCCTTGGCTCCAGTTTGATTGACAACAGTTGCACAACGTCCATTGACAGCTCCTTTCTTGCTTTCATCTTTACCTGCAGCAAGGAAAACAGACGAACTTTCCTCCTTCTTGCTCTCAATTTGAGGCGGAGGGTTAACAATAACAGCAATATTCTCCAAATTTTCATCTGGAGTGTCAATAATAGGAACAATAGAAGAGAGAGCATTGCAAGGCTGAGCTTGCATGGGAGCTCTCCGGAACTTGGACTGATGAAAAATCAGCTCCTCATCCCCTACCTGAAAGGTCAAAGTCTTCCCCCTGACGTCTATAACTGCACGGGCAGTGGACAAAAATGGTCTCCCTAAAATGATAGGGGTGTGTGCATCTTCGGGGATGTCTAAGACGACAAAGTCAACGGGCATAAAGAACTTCCCGATCTGAACAGGTACGTCTTCTACTATACCTAATGGCCGTGATAGACTACGGTCGGCCATCTGGACAGTCATGTTGGTGCAACTCAGTTTTGTCAAACCAAGTCTCTTAGCCAGAGACAAAGGTAAGACACTTACACTAGCGCCTAAATCGCATAGCGCATTATCAATCAACTGCATACCGATACGACACGGAATCGAAAAACTGCCTGGGTCTGATTGCTTAGGAGGTAGCTTATTTTGAAATAGGGCTGACCCCACCTCAGTCAAAGCTACGGTCTCGCTGTCATTAATAGTCCTCTTACGTGCTAAAATTTCTTTCATAAACTTTAAATAAGAGGGTACCTTAGTCAGCAATTCAGTGAACGGTACGGAGACTTCCAAGCTCTTCAAAAGTTTAACAAATTTGCCAAACTGTTGATTAACTTTGGTATTCTGCAGCCGCCTCGGGAAGGGAACCGTGATTGGTATCTCGAGCCCCTTGTTTCTCGCTTCCAAAGTGTCTTCTGCCCTTTGGACGCTTCTTACCTATAGAACGAGGTCTTTCCGGTGATTTCTCGCTTAAACGAGCACTAGCAGGCTCTCGAATAAGCTTCCCGTCATCAATATCACTCGATCGAACAATATGCTCACTCGATCGAGCAGTTTCTTCATCAACTTCAGTCGATCGAGTAACATTTCCACTCGATCGACCAACCTGTTCTTCCTGTTCACTCGATCGAGTGGAAAAATCACTCGATCGAGGGCTTTCTTCACCATTTCCACTAGATCGAACACCAGTCTTCAGTCGATCGAGTAATTCCTTTGTCGTGAGCCCTTTTTTCTTGACAGAACACTGTTCATCATCAGTAGTGGCTTCCCTAAGGTCTGAATTCTTCACTTCTGGTCCCTCATAAGAAAGACCGCTTCTCAATTCTATCAGATTTACCGTCTCATTTGGATTTTTCTCATTTTGAGTCGGTAATTGACCCGGCTTCCTCGAGGATTGATTTGCAGCAAGTTGGGCAACTTGAGTCTCAAGTGCCTTGTGTGATGCGATTTGCTGTTGATTTTGTTGATCATTCAGCTGCAATTGCTTCGATATGGCTTGCATCATGGTCTTTAACTCGCTCAATTCACTCACCCCGCTAGATGACGAAGTACCATGATTAGGAGGATTAAAAGACGGAGGCTTCTGATAGCCTTGTTGATTCTTATGTGGTGGAATATACGGTTGCTGCTGCTGGTTCGGAGGAGGAGCAGGGTTGAGCACATTTTGGTTAGTCCACCTCAAGTTGGGGTGGACATTCGGCTCATAATAACTGTTGTTATGCCTGTAGTGTTGAAAGGCAACGCATTGCTCAAAAGGACTGGGACAATGATCTGAGACATGTCCCTCTCCTCCGCATCTTCTACAGACGAAAGGACCGTCTGTCACAGCATTAACCTGGTACATGCCCCCCTTGGAAACTCCTCCTAGCTCATACTTGTCAAACCTTGCGGTGAGGGCTTCAAGTGCAGACTGGAAGAAGACTCAGCAGACTCTTCTTTGATTTCCTCTCGAGTTCCCATATTCACCTTATGGATGGCCAAATCATCTATGATCTTCCACCCTTTGGTTGCTCCCAAGTTTTCAAACAAATCGGTCATTGGGCAAAGATCCAAAATGGCTCTCGATCGTCATACAATCCATTATAGAAATGATTGCATAGACTCCACTTTTCGAAACCATGGTGCGGTATGGTTCGCACTAGCTTCTTAAATCGAGTCCATGCCTCGTGAAAATTCTCGTCAGGCCCTTGTTTGAAGCTCGTTATCTGAGCTCTAATGGCAATAGTCCTTGATGCAGAAAAGTACTTCTTATAGAACGCTAAAGCCAATGAATTCCAATCAGTTATGGCGTGAGCAGTTCGGTCCAAATCCCTATACCACTCCCTCGCAGCATCGCGGAGTGAGAAGATGAAAAAGGTTTCTTTATATCGATCACTGTCACGCCGTAGGTGGGGGTATGGAGCAGCGATAATCAATAAAAGTCTCCATGTGCTTTTTGCATCCTCGTTTGCAGCCCCACCGAACTGATTCTTCTCAACCATATTGAGGTAAGAAGGTTTCGGCTCGAATTTCCGAGCTTCCCCTGGTAGCTCGAACCCTTTGTAAAGATCCTCAGCTGTGGGTTCAGAATGACTGGCAATGGTCGCTTCTTCGGCCATTTCGGGAAAGTCTGGAAAAATAACGGTTTCAACCGATAAATTAGAAACTGGAGAAGACGGTGGGTTGTCCTCGAACAGTTCGTTCTCGTAAAAGTTGGAACGAGAACTAGACTCTTCCTCTAACTGTTGATCTTGAAACAATCTCCTCTTTACGTGCAAAGATCTTTCAATCTCTGGATCGAATGGTAGTAGTGGACCACCTTGCGATCTGCGCATAAGAAGAAACTACAACAGAAAATAAGAATAGTCCAAGGAACGAGTGTCCCTTAGACTGAAAAGGACTAAAAATAAAGCAACTAATAATTTGAACAATTGCCTCCCCGGCAACGGCGCCAAAATTTGACACGGCTATCGCAACCCAATCAAAGATAAAACCTAACGGTCTCAACTAAAATGTAGCAGAGGCAGTCGAGTATCGAATCCATAGGGAGGTAATGTAACTATAGCTGTCTATTTCTAATCCTACGGTAACAGTTGGGGGTTTGTTTGAAATTGGTTCTAAACTACGAAGTTGAAAGGAAGGAGAAATAAGGCAAAGAGTAAACAAAGCAATAAAATATGATTAAACTATCAAGAAGAGAGGGACATGCCGGGATTTCGGTTCACTACGGTAGTCCAATAACTCAGCAGTAAATGACTCAGACGAACTAATGTGAGACGGATCTTAAAAGGTCCTTTTGGTCCACTTTCTATCCTAAAATACCACTAACTTAACTTTCGTCCTCATCAGGGTAGTCTACTGTTTATAGCAGGCCTATTTAGTCCAATCTTTCGATCCAGGATTAATTTTAGCCAGTTTAATGGGTGACATAGAAGCGTGCACTCAACTAGGTCGGGAATTACAGTTAAATTGCTATAGTGACAGAGTCTCTTAATCAGTTCATCTAATTCATTCACTACACCGTCACATTTCTACCGCAGATCCCCTAATCCCAACATGAAGGAGTTTAGCTACTCATAATTAGACTAACAGCAATTAAAGTTCCAACAGAAAACATGATGAATAAATAATAGATTGCAATAACGAAAATTAGGGCAAAGGAAAATAAGAACAATAAAGAGAAATTAGAGCAACAAATGATTATTATTAATAAAGGGAGAGAAAGGATTACAATCAGTGCGAATCCGGCGTAAAGAACAACTGAATCCGAGCCAATAATAACCCAAAGCAAAGTAACAGTGAAAAGAAAAATAAGTAACGTGCTAAAGTTTCAGTAGTTTTGATAGTATGAAAGATAAGATCCTATTAACCTAATTAACTTAGGTTTAAATAGAAAAAGTACTAAGGTTTACGGAAATAAACAACACACGGACTAATTAAAAGCCCATGCCCGTAAAAACCACTCGATCGAGTGGATTAAACCACTCGATCGAGCAAATTCTCGGCAAAAGTCACTCGATCGACCAACAGGTTACTCGATCGAGGACTTGGTCTTGTGCAGCTTACTCGATCGACTGAGGGACAGCACGATCGAGCGTCAGGGGGTCTAGAAACCACTCGATCGACCAGCAAACAAATCGATCGACTGATTTCGTCTTCATTCCAGCTCACGTCTTCACCCAAGTGTCTCGTAATGCGTGCCATGACGCTTCCAAGTGCAGCATCTTGCTCTGGGACAATCCCGTCTCCTCTAAATGCATGCAAAAAGGACGAAAAGGAGTATGGTTCCACTACTTTCGCGATCATTCCTACAAAAGGACAAAATACACCAAAGTAGCCAATTCGGGGCAAAATGCCATAAAAACAGTATAGGAATGCATAGAAATACGTGCTGAAATAGGCCAAAAAGACTATACATTAGGCACATATCACGCCTCTTATGGGTGTCTAGGTCAGACTCAAATGTGTTTGAGTTTTCTTTCAACACTTTCTTTTATTTTTACTTCTTTCCTTTTTATGGTTTTTACCATTTTAATTCATTTTTATGACAAATATTTTGACTATTACAAAAATCATCCTTGGTTCCTTATATCATGACGGTTTATTCCGTGACTCGATGATATTATGGTTAATTACAATTTAATGGGTATTTTAACACTCTTTTCTTTTATTTACCATTTTTCTCATTTATTTACACTTGTAAACATATTAGTCATAATTCATAATAATCCTTGGTTCCTTATACCATGTCGGTTTAATCCGAGTACGATGACAAACTTGACTAATTACAAAATAAATGAACTTAACATAATTAGTTCAAATCAAACATTTTCCTTTCACTTTTATTTCATTTTATTTTCATCTTTGTCTTGGCCATATTTTATGCCACCCTTGGTTAAAATAAATACCATATCGATTTAAATCGAGTACGGTGATAAAATGGTTAAGAACACATATTTTACATTTTTATTTGTAAACTATGCTTTTCAAACTTGCAAATCCGACAACGAATATTACTAACATAATAGTAATTATTCCGAGTCATGCAAATCATACTTGCAAATCATTTAAACACAAAAGCGGTTTTAAACAACCTTTTAAACAACCATAAGACACCTCTTGGCTCGTCCCATGGCTCGCGCCCCAAGAGCCTGCCTATTTCCACCTTTCAAAACCTGGGCAGAGCCCCTTCCCTCGCCAATAGGCTCGGGCCCCAATGACGTTGTCTAGCACTGTTCTGTCTCATTTTGGTACTTGTCTAGGACGATCCCGATTATGGTTAATCCGAATACATGACGATCAGATTGACAAGTTTGCGTTTTTACAATTTGTCATTTGACACCCCTTTTCAGACAAATGGATCGTGTTTAGCATCATAACCAGAATTCAGTAAATGGATGTTTAATTTCCGTTTCACATGTAAATCAATCTAAATACAACTCGACATCATTTTCTTGATACTTGGATAAACAAACCGACTTAGGAAATTCTCACATGTTAGGTTAAACTTTTGGATGAGCATTCATGCATTTAAACCGTTTTATCAACTTTTGCAATTAAACAACCATGATCGATCAGTAGAGGCCGCTAACGCCGGCAGGATTGGGTGTCCGATTAAAGGGCTTCCCAATGCGTACCCTCACCACTTACTCAGAACCTGTGGATAGTGGACGGCCTTATCCAGGGCGCACGAGAGTCATTTTAGGCATAGAATGCTAAAAGAGGGATGATTCCTTATCTTTAGTACCTATGTCAAACACCGCTTTTTGCCTTGGCTGACCTAGGTATAAAGTGGACTCGAACGGGTTCCAAGCATCCGACAAATGCTTGGTGGCGAATCCGAACATCTCTGCATCCTTTCGAGATCTTTACCGAGACGAAACCGACGGATCTAAAGTGATCCGGTCGAAAGCATTTTTACATCAGCAAGCGTGGCTTTTCGACCGCTGCATATCCACAATTTGCCTTGGCGTGCAGGTGGCCTGTGAATACGGACCGGTAGGTGGCTATTGCCCACAGACCGGCTTGTGGCCCATGTCCACAGATTGGCGACTCCGCTGGGGAGAACTAAGATACTTGTGTCTTTGTGATCCTTAGAGGTGAAACTCGAACGAGGTCGTGGTTAAAGTGCATTAATTGATATTATGGTCATAAGTCGGGTTCCTTGTCCGGGCCTACAACCTAACGCTTTTCGACTAATTGGCTCGTCTCGTCGGCGTGAGTTTTCTCATCCCCGCGTTTCGAATCCCGATTGAGTCAAGCATACTGATACCGTCATTTCAGTACCAAAAATAAATACCTAGATACTACTAATAGAAGTCAGCGGTAAGTAGGGTCGATCTCCACAGGGAGGCGGTCACTATCTACTTGTCTATTCGGTCTGTCTACGGTCACTAATGGGGTTTTGAATTGTTTTAACTAAACTAATGAGATTAAAAAGGAATAAGAGAAATTAAATAGAGAGAGAGAAAACTAGGATGTCGGGTCATGAATGAACGTCAGTCAATCGCAGTTAAGGTCACATATTAGTCGATGTGTCAGTCTAAGGGGCAATGAATATCTTCTTCCGGTCTCAATTCGCCCTAAAATACTACTAGCTTAGCTTCCGCCCTAACTAAAGTATTCTATTGTTCACTGCAGGGATCACCCCTTCCAACCTTCCGGTCTAGGTCAAGGCTTACCAAAATTAAAAAGGCTAAAGGCATCGATTCAATCAGCAGGATACAATTAAAGCACTAATTAACAACGTAGACAAAAACAACAACGGCAATCTATAAACCAAAGTAGCAATTAACATCGGTCCATCGAATCCCCTAATCCTAGCAGGGAGAATTAGCTAGACATGAGTGATAAAAGAGCAAGAACAAAGGGAAGAGAAATAATAAACATTAACTAAAGAGAGAAAAGGGAAAAAGAGAATTACAGAGAAAAGATCCGGAAAAAGAGAGCAAAGCAGTCAACAGTAGAAAAGAGAAATTATCCAGTGTCAAGGAACAGCGTCCAAGATGATTATGACCTAATCCCGACTTCCTTTATATAGGGAAGTCATTATTAACATAAAATAAACCTAACACGGGTTAAAAATTCCGAGTATATAAGCTAATCACTCGATCGAGTAAATTTATATCACTCGATCGAACAAAACCAAGCTAAAACCTCTCGATCGAGTCATTTGAAACTACTCGATCGAGTAGAATTAAGGACAAACCACTCGATCGAGAACTTTAGGTACTCGATCGAACACTTATTAAATAGGCACTACTCGATCGAGTAGAAAAAGGAGTCGATCGAACACAATTGTACTCGATCGAGTACTTTCCAGCGCACAATTCCTGCTCCGCGCACTGAATTTAAAACGACTGCCATTTATTTGTTACTTGGGAAAACAGGGCGATTACGGTGGAATTGGAAAGTTAAGAGGACACACTTTCATCTCCAATTGGAATTACTTCAAAAAAAGTTGTAGAACTCGAGATAAGGGTCTTCAAATTAGGCACTAGTATTTTAAATTTCTTCCTTTGCTTGCCTAGCTATCTTACTTCGTTGCGCATCTCAAAAGCTCCGACTCAACTCCTCTCCTAAATGCATGCATAGGGACATGTATTAAGCTTGATTTAGCTTCTCTTTGGTTCATTCCTGCAAATAAGACAAGAAAAACCAAAGTAGACAATTCGGGGGACATTTGTAGCTAAACACTACTAAATATGCATCGGAATGCGTGCAAATGAATTATAAAATACCTTTATAAAATGCACGCATCACATACCGTTGACGTTACACATTTATGTTTCGTCAAAGAGCTTTCATTTCCTTCATGCACGAGGCTAGGGCACCCTCCTTACACATTTTGTTTGGATTGGTATCATTCTCAAAAATCGGGATTTGATTGCTTGGTGTGTAACTCACCCTTTTAAGCCAAAACTTGTGTCAGCATTATGCATAATATAATGAACTGCGAGTGCTTATGTGTTATGTGATCATAAGTCCTTCCGTGTTATTTCTAAACTTTCAAAACACCTTTTTGCGCCGTTATAATGGCCGTTTCAAACCTCGGTCTTTCGCCGACCGTTCCATTTCAAACAACACGCCTTTCTAGGCCGTCGTAATGACGATTTTTAAATCCGGTTTTCTACAACCATTTCAACACGCCTTTTTAGGCCATCGTAATGATGATTTTCAAATCCGTTTTTCTGCAACCATTTCAACACACCTTTCTAGGCCATCGTAATGACGATTTTCAAACCCGGTTTTCTACAACCATTTCAACACACCTTTTTAGGCCGTCGTAATGACGATTTTCAAACCTGGTTTTTATAGCCGTTTCAAATAAGCCTTTTTCATACCGTCGTAATGGCGATTTTCAAACTGATTTTTTACAACTGTTTCAAAGCACCTTTTTACGCCGTTATAATGGCCATTTCAAAAGCCGGTTTTTATAACCGTTTCAAATACACCTTTTTATGCCGTCATAATGGCCATTTCAAACCCCCAGTCTTTCGCCGACTGTTGTGCACCTTTTTATGTCGTCCTAATGACGATTTCAAATCTTGGTTTTTCACAAGCGTTTCAAATCACTTTTTACGCCATCGTAATGACGAGTTCTACCCTCGAATTTTCAAAAATCGAAATCAATTTTCAAACAAAAACGTTTTGACAATTTTAACCCGTGGAACTTTCCAAATTTCAAATCATTTGAAACCAAATTTAACCGTTTTCAAATTTCAATTCAAAATCAAACCATTTGAAAACAAATTAAACCATTTTCAAATTTCAATTCAAAA
This sequence comes from Silene latifolia, assembly GCF_048544455.1. Classification (NCBI taxonomy): domain Eukaryota; kingdom Viridiplantae; phylum Streptophyta; class Magnoliopsida; order Caryophyllales; family Caryophyllaceae; genus Silene; species Silene latifolia. The sequence goes on from NC_133534.1 coordinate 89,926,702, forward strand.
TCAAACCATTTGAAAAAAAATTAACCATTTTCAAATTTCAATTCAAAATCAAATCTTTGAAAACAAAGTAAACCGTTTTCATATTTCAAATCAAATTTCAAATCATTTGAAAACAAATTTAACCGTTTTCAAATTTCAATTCAAAATCAAATCTTTGAAAACAAATCTAACCGTTTTCAAATTTCAAATTTCAACTTCAAAATCAAATCTTTGAAAACAAATTCAACCGTTTCCGTGGCCATTGTGATGACAATTCCAGATTCTTCAATTCTCTATTTTCAAATCTGTGATTCGGAACTTAAAAAGCTGTCTTCGGAAACAACACATTGTTTTCGGAACCGCCGCATTCTCAACTCAAGCCGTCTTTTGAAAACAAACCTAAGACAGCCCTTTTAACTGGTCGACCTTTTGAAGATCCCTACTCTTCCGAAGCCGCCCATAAAACGACAAATGAATCTTTTTGAAAAATTCTTTTTTTTTTTCGAAGACTTCAGTCCACCTTTCTGATTTAGCCTCGAGTCGATTAGAGTCCAGTCGATTTCAAGTCAAGTCGTCTAAATAACGTCAAGTCTCCACTGAAGTTAGTACCTACCTTCTGGTCTAGGTCTTGTCGCCTAATTGTCAAGACATCTTCAATGGCGTTAGCAGAGTCAAAACCTCTTGGGTATTAAACCCGTCTTCCCCCTACATTACGGGTTGAAGGTCATGTTTGTGTACATGTCTTGTCCAACGGCGTCACTCCATCGACAAACATCCAAACTGAGTCAGAAGTCGTCTATCTAGGCATCACTATGCCAAAGTCGACACTGGAGTCTAAATTCAAAGTCATGCACCAAGAGTTCAAACACAAGAGGTCATTCACGATCTTTAATGAACTCATAACCTAGTCACATTGTCGCGTCTTCTGGACAAAACTGCCTTTTGTGCATATGTGTTGTACTTGCCTTTGTTTTTGCAGTCCCTTGCAAAGACAAGTTATAACGTCTATCATTATGTCAAATAGGAATCCCTTGGGTTCCATCGATCGTCAACCAGGAACTCAAGAAGCTGATCAACCTTCATCCGCCATGACTTCTGTTGAAACTAACAACATGGTCCTTCGACTCATAGCTACCATGGAAAACTTCAGCACTCGTCTCTCCCATGTTGAGGACAAAATGATAAGCGGGAATTTCTCCTCTTCTGATATTGAGCAAAGGGTTAAGCTCCATGAAAGCCGACTACTCGCCAACGACAAAACCAACCCTAGTTGGAGGGTTACCAAAACAATTGAAGCCAATTCCTTAAGTGTTCCACCAACCAAAACCAGACAACCTCATAGGTCCTTCCCTGATTTGGGTATACCTTAAGCCACAGCCTTGGAAAGGCTAATCTCCAATAGAAAGCTCAAACCGATTGGTCCAACTCCGAACCCTCACCGAACAAGCGAGGACATAGATGGGATGGAAAAGTGTTTTGTCAATATCACCAAGGTCGCGACCATGACACTGAAATGTGTCTCCCCTTAAAAGGTGTCATGAATGATATGATTGAAAAGGGCGAATTACCACAATGTCCCTCAGCAAACGACAAAAACAACCCTCCAGAAAACCCTATTAGACGGAGTCAGGAATCTTCCCTAGACTGCTCTCATCTCATCTCTGCTGAGGATGAGAAAATTCATGCAATTGACGAAGATGGCCTACAAAGCGCTATAATGATGCTCTCCATCTCTATCAACAACATATTCTCAAACCTGCAAGTGGCTATCGATGATTTGAACACTCGTGTAGGTAATTTGGAGAAAAGGTTGGGTAGTACCAAAAATGAACCTGACCACCAAGGAGAAAACCAACCCTCCATTCACCAACCAACAGCTGTTGAAAATGAGGAGTCATCCGATGGTTCCGACATCCACGAACCTACCAACAAAGAAATTGCCCCACCAAATACCCTTTCCAAATGCCAAGCAACATCCCAAAAGCTGTCCATTGACAATGACCAAATCCTGTTTCCGCCCAGGATTGACAAAAACAAAAGCAAAACTGACAAGAACATCCCAAAAAACACCAATGTTGGAACCATGGGAAAACATCAAAGGGCATTCACAGATCTAGGAGTAACATATGGCACCGCTCTAGGGACACTTGCTTCAGAATGAATGTTGCAACCCATTGGTCCTGACTCTGGACCCACCAGAACACAGGAGAAACCGATTTTGGTATGAAAATGCCTATTGCCAATACCATCAAGGCAATGGCCATGACACCGAAACCTGTTTCAAACTCAAGCATGCTATTCAGAATAAGATTGAAGATGGCAAAATCAAAGCCGCATCTCTTAGTCAAGACAATCCTCCTACATGTCTCAAGTCAAACAGCAAGGTTGAGCATTCTCAAAGGGCATTCACCAAACTCAACACAACCAATGCCGCAGCTCTTCAAAAGCTCATGGCTGAAGGGAAACTACAACCAATCGGGCTCACTACGGACCCGTCTGAATGCAGGAAAACCCGTTTCTGGGACAGCAGTGCCTATTGTCAATATCATCAAGGAAAAGGTCATGATACTGAAACATGCTTCAAACTGATACATGTTATTCAAAATATGATCGACAACCATGAACTGACAGCTTCATCCCTAGGCCAACCAAGTGATGAAAACAACCCAAATGAACATCTCATTTTGCAAGGAGATGAAAGCCTCATGTACTATTAATCTCATATCATTCCCAACAACGAGAGTGAAGTGCTCAAGTGGGTCAATGCTCAAGACCAGACATTCAAGCCGCTGGATGCTGCAAAGGAGACCTTCGAGGAGGAAATTGATTAAGAGTCCGTATCTACGATTGAGTCTGAGTCTGAGTCCGAGTATTAGGCTTTCTCATATCTATCCTAGTGTCTGTCCTTTTATTCCTAAGTGACAAACTGGGGGCTATCCCCATGAGTCACATGTATTCATCGAGTCTGTGCAAACCTCTTATTTATCTAAATAAAAGCACGATTTCCGACTATCATATATTCTCCACATTACCATTTCCCGTTGACAACGAGAATTGATTTGAGAATTGATTTAAAACAAAAAACCATGTTCCAATTTAACGTGAGTACACTCAAGTGACGTTCCGTACTAAGTAAGGAAAGGACCCGAAACTCCGTGTCCATTTTCTTTACCTATTGCATGTCTGGCAATAGAAACCTTTCAATAGCACCCAATTTAGAACAAGCTTTTATCAAAGGGATCCTACGACGAACCCAGATAGCAAACCAGAACATCTCCTTGTTCATGATCAATGACGGAAGGCAAGCCCATTCCCCACAAAAAACATCACATCACCAAGTTTCAACCTCTCACCAACGGTTATATCCCCATCTACACCTTTACCTTCCTCGAACGAAGGACAGCAAAGAACCAATAGATCCAAGCCAAAACAAAGGCGAAAACCAAAGCCGAAGCGTAAGCCAGGGCTAAAGCCAAAACAAAAAAAACAAATAGTGAAATTCAAAATCGCTATTTTTCACAAATTTCAAAATTCAAAACAACGGCCCAAGAGCCTGCCTATTTCCACTTTTCAAAACCTGGGCAGAGCCCCTTCCCTCGCCAATAGGCTCGCGCCCTAATGGGGCTGCCTGACACTGTTCTGTCACATTTTGGTACTTGTCTAGGACGATCCCCATTACGGTTAATCCGAATACATGACGGATCAGATTGACAAGTTTGCGTTTTTACACTTTGTCATTTAACACCCCTTTTCAGACAAATGGATCGTGTTAAACATCATAACCCGAATTTGGTAAATGGATGTTTAATTTCCGTTTCACATGTAAATCAATCTAAATCCAACTCAACGTCATTTTCTTGATACTTGGCTAAATAAACCGACTTAGGAAATTCTCGCTTGTTAGGTTAAACTTTTGGATGCACATTCATGCATTTAAACCGTTTTATCAACTTTTGCACTTAAACAACCATGGTCGATCAATAGAGGCCGTTAACGCGGGCGGGATTGGGTGTCCGATTGAAGGGCTTCCCAATACGTACCCTCACCCCTTACTCAGAACCTTTGGATAGTGGATGGCCTTATCCAGGGCGCACGAGAGTCATTTTAGGCATAGAATGCTAAAAGGGGGACGATTCCTTATCTTTAGTACCAATGTCAAACACCGCTTTTTGCCTTGGTTGACCTAGGTATAAAGTGGATTTGAACGGGTTTCAAGCATCCCACAAATGCTTTGTGGCGACTCTGAACATCTCCGCATCGTTTCGAGATCTTTACCAAGACGAAACCGACCGATCTAAAGCGATCCGGTCCTAAGCATTTTTACGTCACCGATCGTGGCTTTTTAGAACAATGCATGTCCACAATTTGGCTTGGCATGCAGTTGGCCTGTGACTACGGACCGGTAGGTGGCTCTTGTCCACAAACCGGCTTATGGCCCATGTTCACAAACATCGGGGTAGATTCATACTTAATCTAATATGTTCTCATATGATTGCTTGCTTGTTGTAGTGTTAACCTATGCACATGTTATGCTTGATAAAATGCTAGACTATGAAACCTTGCATTTGTTCATCTCTTATCTATTCAACAAGACTTATAAGATATAAACTAACTCGAGTCTTGTTAGTGTTGGAGTATGTGTCCTCGACAATAATGCGATCACATGTTTAAATCTCATATTAAGAATACTAAAGGGAAAGTAATATTTTATTGTCAACTGATCCACATTAATCGGTAATGACTGACTGAGTAGAGTTTGATATTACTGTCGTATGATGGTGGTGATCAGTTGATCCCTTAAGGTCATACCGCTAGGGAAACATTCTTAATTGATTAATTAATTAATTGTATGACGATATAAGTTAATTAATTCCTTAAAATTGAAGAAATTATTTTGTGAGTTATAATATATATCTTATTGTAATTCGATTAAATAAGATTCGTACTAAGTAATTAAATTATTTTATTACTTAAGGTTTATTTATAGTTTATGAAACAATTAAAATAAAGAATGAATTGTTTATTATAAATACAAGTAGTTGTGATTTATAATTCTATGACCCATTTTAAGTAATTGTAATTGTGAATTACTAAGTTAATTTTGTATGTGATTTATGTCATTTATACAATGATTTTTAATTTGTTAAAAATTCATTATTTAATAAACATGTCAAGTAACATGTACAATATGTCACACTACACAAAATTGACAATTGAAAAAGTTAAAATGGATCAATATTATCTAAATTGTGCCGTGTAAATGGAAGGGAAGGGGATTATTGTGCTTTAATTATATAATATTGGGAAGCATAATCATAACCTACTAATCATAGGCTTGCATGCCTACACTCTTGAGAAGAGAAAAATGAAAAAATGTTGGGCACTCTTCCCTCTACCCTACCCGGCCACCCATGCAATTAGAGGAGAATTTTGCTCTGCAATATTAATCCCATTCAGTCTTATAAAATCATAGATTGAGAATTTATCATACTCTCTCAAGTGGTTGGATAACTTAAGAAGAAAAACGCACATAAAATCTATAATATTATTATCATTACTAGAGGTAGTAACAAAATAATATTATATCCTTTTAAGGTATCCTCATACTAATTCTAGTACAAAATTAGTATAAGATTTAAGAAGTGATTTCCTTGGTACAATCCTTAAGGAGTAGATCTTGCAATTGGATCTAGGGTTTTTGGGGCACTTGGGTTTTTCTTAAAGAAGACTAATTTGGTAGGAGACCAATTAGAATAAACCATTTCGGCCCTCATTGTAAGAATGACTAATTTCTTCTCTTTTATTTAATTTGTTATGCTTGCATAAGATCCTTTTAGTTTATGATTTAACTAATAAATAAATAGTTATTAGAAGTATATTAATAAGAGATTAATGTATCTTTCAATTGGTATCAGAGCAAGAGTTGTTGCATGCATAATCGGTTTTGTTTTTCCTAGTTAACATATTAACATATAAAACTAGAAATTTGTGATTTATAAAGATAAAGGCCACGAAATTTTTGCATGTTAAACATTCTGATCCTAAATTAATTTTAGGTCATTTTTGATGATTTATGGTATTTTATTGCACTTTAATAATTTTTTTTTAGTATTTTTATTACATTGTATTGAATAAAATGTCACTTAAATTACTAAAATTAGCTAAGATATAATTCTGACCATGAAATTTTTACACGACCTCACATGCATATTTTACACATTGTATGTAAAATTTCGTATAAAATGGTTTTATATAGAATGATTTATGATTTTTACATAATAAAATTGATTAAATAGAGGTATTTTGGTTAAAAATGGTTATACTTCGTTAATGCCCATGAAATTTTAGTATGTTGTCACATGCAATATTTCCACACTGTATGTAAATTTTCAGATGAAATGGTTTCATTTTGCATGATTTATGATTTTTAAATGTAAAAATCACATAAACAGTGACTATTTTAGCAAAAATAGCTAAAATGAATTTTATGGCATGCCATTTTCCCCCAATGTTGTATATATAATATGAACATCATATTTAAAGTTGCATGTTAAATTTTGTTCGATTTGTATGGTTATTAATTTTTATGAGATATAAATTGATAAATAGCAACTTTAATAGTCGTTAATATGAAAATTCGATTTGAGCTTAACAATTTATCATTTCTAGGTGCTAGAAACTTTTTTAGAATATTCAAAATTATAATTTTGATTTATTGCATAATTTTATGTTTAATTTGGAATTGAAAGGTTAAAATTGTATTTTATACGATTTATTTGTGAAATAAACTAAAATAATTTAAGGGAAAATTTTTGATTAAAATTTTGGAATTTTGGGAATTTCTCAGAATATACAAATTGTTTTATTGAAATTTTCGAATTTTTATGACTTTATTGGGAATTATTTCCTTATTACTATGAATAATAGTGTTTAAAGAACAATAATAAAATATTAAGTTGAGTTATTGTCAAATATTTATTGAAGACTAAATTTTTGAGTCCTAAGAAGGTTTGGGTAATTAACTTGGACATACATTTGATTTATGTAATATTATGTGATTTTAAAAGGTTAATTGTCACAATAATCCATAAAACCGGACCAAATATACGATATTAACTTAAATAGGGCGATTTGGCACATCACATGGCATGTTTTATATATATTTTAATGCTTCATTTTAGTATTATTGTCATATTTTTTTTTATATAATTTTGAATTATGTAATTTGTACTTAGTATGGCCTTAGTTTTTAATTAGTATTTCCCGAAATGAATGGGGATATCGATTTTGTTGTAATTATTGTGATCTCGTATAACTTTTATTTTATTTTGTTTTTCATTTTATAATGTATAAAGTAGAAAAGGTATGTAATTATTTATTTCGGAGTTCCTTGAAGACGGTGCCATTCAAGAAGGCGGTCCAACAAAGACGGTGTTGCCTTGGAGTGCGTGCCAAATGAAGTTCAAGGGACCAAAGGAGTTGGTTTCCGAATTTGTAAATAGTTTATTTGATTTGCTATTTTAGGAAGGCCAAACTAGGATTTTTATCTTTTTTGCTTTGCATTTGTTTTATATGTTTGCATGCATAGCCAAATCGCCATAACTTCACATGCATATTATTTTAGATTGAGTCTTCGACTGTGTCAATTATAATTATCGTAGTTCACCGCTTTAGTTCACTTAGAATGAGATAGATAATAAATTGACAAGACCTCTCACTAAATAAAATTGAGAATTAGCCTTACCAAATAGTAGAACCATGAGTCCCAATTTTATAAGGAAGTAGGCTCGGCTCACCGGGGTGCTAAACTTGTTACGTTGGGTAAGTGGGTACTAGATTGTTATTACATCAAAATTTGTATTGAGCTCAACGGAAGTATTTGTGACCGTATTCGCATGTGTTTCGGGCTAAAGATAAATATTAAAGTAATTTTATCGACCGAGAGTTTTAGAAGTGGAATCGATTAAAGAGTTAATCCACCGAGTTATATTGATAAGGGGTGAATCGGCTCACCGTGCCCGAGTTAATATTAATTTGGATCTCGGGATCATTTATAATAGTTGGGTAGAGGTCACTATATAAATGGTTAAAACTTGTTTAAAATTTTTACAAGTATTATTAAAACGATAGATGTTTATTAATTCCTTCACTTCTTATTTTGTAGTCGAAATTGTTTTCTCAATTGCAATGGCAACTCCAATTTCATCTGCAACCACTAGCTCAAACACTCTCACCAATGTTTCATGGCTCCGATCCTTCATGGATCGTTGTAAATTATAAAAGAATGGGTCCAATTTCGCAGATTAGGACGCACAACTTCGCTTGGCCGCGGAGAGTGACGACAAGCTTCGTTACCTTACCGAGGCCTCTCCCGCCTCACCTACCGCAAGGTCTACTCCCGCCGCTAGGAAAGCCTATGAGACTTACCAAAAGGAGTCGGCCGCGATAAAAAATGTGTTGATCTTCTCTATGGAGGCCGAACTCCAAAGAAGTCCTATAAAGATTAGCACCGCATATGAGATCTATACGAAGCTTGTGACCATGTTTTCACAAGCTTCGAGGATCATTCAATATGAAGCGGCATCCGCATTCTTTGATCTCAACATCAAGGAGGGCCAAAAAGTTAGCCCTCAAGTGCTCAAGTTGATGGAGCATGTTGAGACTGATTCCCGAAGAACTCATCATTGATCGAATTCTTCATTCCTTGAACAAGGTTAAGTCATATGTTCAATTCAGGGTCAATTTTAATATGCAAAACTTGAAAGTTTCCCTCGATGAATTGCACAAAATGCTTTTCCAAGCCGAGAGGGACATGGGGCAAAGTGTTAGCACCACCAAGGATGTGCTCAACATTAATCATAAGAGCAAAGGGAATTTCAAGAAAGGTGGCAACAAGGGAATGAAGCAAACTCCCTTCAAGAACAAAGGAAAGGCTTGTGAAGCTAGCTCCTCTAAGCCCAAGAAGGGTGCCCCGTCCGGGGAAAAATTCTACTATTGTAATGGTGTTTGGCATTGGAAGAGAAATTGTCTAAAGTACCTTGGCGATATAAAAGCTGGAAAAGTTATTGCAGTAGGTAAATTATTATCCCTATCTTTTATGTTTCAATCTCAACTTTGGTATTTTGATACAAGTTGTGATGTTTTACCCTTTTTATTGTAAATAGGGCATCCAAGCAAGGACAAGGGCAAAGAAAAACAAGCCTAAAAGCTCTTGAGAGAAGCTAGATGTTGCCGCCGATTATGCTAGATCGATGGAAGCTTGGCTTTATTTTGCTTTGTCTTTATTTTCATGTTGTATTTTAAAATTTTAGAACTATTTTGATTTCCTCGTTCGACTTGGAAATTTGATTGTTTCCTTAAACAATGGTTGTATTTTGGATACTGGTGACTTGGTTTGCAACCCAAGTCACTTACTTTATCATATCGTTTGTTGTAAAATTTGTCATCATACACTACTTGCATCGTGAAACATTAAGATTTTATCAACTTAAATTGATAACTAGACAAATATAATGATCAAGTCATTATATGTCCATGAGCTATGAATTCGATTCTCCTCATGCCATTGTGACTAAAGTCACAACTTACTTATTGAAGATCAATTATAAAGTTATACTGAGTTATTGAACTCACACTAGGGAATATTACCAACCTTATTTTATACGCCTATCAAGTTTAAATCCTCTAGTCTATATTATCTATTCAAATTGTCTCTAATAAATCACTATAAAGTTGATATGTGATATGTTTTCCTCCTTCACCATCATTGTTTGTGGCTGAAAATCTATCTTTAGAGAAAACGTGCTTTTCTCCTAAAGATAGAGTGGGAGTGAATCTAGCCACAAACCTTGACTAGATGGGATCTACGTAAAGAGACCAAAAGAAGATGTTCTCAAGGAAACTACGTGAGGAGACCAAAAGAAGATGTTTTAAGGGAACTACGTCAGGAGACCAAAAGAAGATGTTCTTGAGGGAACTACGTGAGAAGACCAAAAGAAGATGTTCTTGGAAAATAAGATTTTGATCTATTAAGAGATATAACTAGAGATTTTAAAATTCGATATTTTACTTAAGAGCCTTATAAAACCAAAATGGTATCTATGCAAGTAAGTGGATTTATTTGGGATTGTTGAGACAAATCCAAAGTAAATAGAAATTTATGATTAAGAGTTGCATAGAGAGACATATCGATGTCTACGAAAGCTAAGTTAATTGTTAGCTATGCTAAAGATTCAAATACATTGCTATACCTCATTTTAAAAATGAATAAGTTAGTTATTAAAACCTCTTTCCAAATGGGTATTTTGAAAGGAATATGTGAATGACATATATGGTTTTATCTAAATACTTAGTAAAGCAATGATTATTTCAATTCATGAAATGTTTCAAATGAGTTGTCAAAAACGAAACATGTGGAATTGAGTGGGAGTCGGTGACAGTCATGTTTAGACATGAACTTTAGTGGGAAAAATCATCCTTCATGAATTGCATAACATATTACTCATTGGGAATGACGAGCATATACTGTATTTTATAAAGAAGTATTTAGGTTTGCAATTCTGGATGATATTGGACATTATGTGAATCTATTAAAACATGGGATGTTGGACTGGCACTTAGATAGGTATCTTATGTTGATAATGATCCTTCATCTTAAAGAAATTAACCAGTTAAGTAGGTTATTCATGTCGATGAATATAGAATTACCACGATAGAGTCATGGTTATTTACTGAACCTAAAGAACTGTTGTCTATATGAATTCGATAACTAATGTTTCCGCCATTAGTATAATCATGTATGCCATAATGCACATGTCCTAGATGAATCACATGCTTGGAGCATGATAAGTCGATAACACGTTAACCCATATGAGAGTCATTGGTTAGCCTCAAGGAACTGCCATGAATTCTCAAGGAGAACTAATGGTCTGTTCTGGAGTTTGGAAGGATACTTAGTTGTGCGTTAAGAGGTTACACAAACTCAAGTTTCCGAACTCATTAGGATTTATGAAAATCCTAGGCTGATTTTATTGACCTAAGAAGTAAATGACAAGAAAGAGTGTTTTATTGTCATCCATTGCAAGATTCTACTACGAAATGAACCTAAGTACGTTGTGATTAGGTGGTTTACTTTAAAACTACAAGTAGTGTTGTCCACCGAAACCTACATCACAAGTTATATGATAACAAAAAGAGCTTCTTTCAAGCTAAAGAACCTAAGTCTAGTATGAAGTCTAGGCATGTACTTAGTAAAATTCATGATATAAGGGATAACATGAAATTAAAGGAAATCACAATTTACGAAGTTTGAACACTTAGACACATGGTATGTTCGCAAGCTGAACTTTTATTGCATTTGGCAAGTGCATAAGTACACTTATGATTATAAGACATAGAGTGGCAATATGGTATTGACTACTCGTGTATGATAATCACATTTATTGTTTTAGTTATCGTTAATTCATCTTGTACTTTGTTACATCCAAATGGGTTGTTGAGACAATATTGAATCCCATTAAAGTGAACTGGATTAACATAGTATTCGCCCCTAGTTACTTATATGAGATGACATATCGAAGCAACTAGAGTGTGATGCGATTGTTGGCAAGTTCAAGTGCCGTAGAGTCATGAGAGATAACTAGTCGATCACATAGGCAGACTATGAGGGACACTCTGTCGGGCTTATGACCGCTTATAGAGTTCTGGAAATTTTAAAGCCTGGTCGTGGCGAGAGCTACTATGGTATTCTTATGAGTCGATTCTTAAACTAAAGACTATTCGCCTAAGATGGCATAATTTCAAAGTGACTTTGATTTATGTTCTGCGACCTTCGTAATTGGGGTCTAATGGGCGTATTTTGGGTCATGATTAGCTGTGGCTAATCGAAGGGAAGAGTATAATAGGAATTGTCCATCCCCGTCAGGGTTATCTTATATCTCAAGGCCACTCAAGGAGCAATAAACTGGAAATGCGTGGCCACGCTCCAAAGGTATCTATGGTAGATAATTCCGGTCAGAGAGTTATTCTCCAGATCAAGGAAACCACTCTTGATATGATCAAATACTAGTACGACCTGCAAGACACCTTGCATTGAGTGGGAGATAGTAATAGGACAAGAAAATTGGTGACGCACACTTGTCGCGGACAAGTGGGAGATTGTTGGAGTATGTGTCCTCGAGGATAATGCGATCACATGTTTAAATCTCATATTAAGAATGCTAAAGGGAAAGTAATATTTTATTGTCAACTGATCCACATTAATCGGTAATGATTGGCTGACTAGAGTTTGACATTACTGTCGTATGACGGTGGTGATCAGTTGATCCCTTAAGGTCATACCGCTAGGGAAACATTCTTACCGCTAGGAAAACATTTTTAATTGATTAATTAATTAATTGTATGACGATACAAGTTAATTAATTCCTTAAAATTGAAGAAATGATTTTGTGAGTTATAATATGTATCTTATTGTAATTCGATTAAATAAGATTCGTACTAAGTAATTAAATTATTTTATTACTTAAGGTTTATTTATTGTTTATGAAACAATTAAAATAAAGAATGAATTATTTATTATAAATACAAGTAGTTGTGATTTATAATTCTATGGCCCATTTTAAGTAATGGTAATTGTGAATTACTATGTTAATTTTGTATGTGATTTATTTCATTTATATAATGATTTTTAATTTGTTAAAAATGCATTATTTAATAAACATGTCTAGTAACATGTACAATATGTCACACTACACAAAATTGACATTTGACAAAGTTAAAATGGATCCATATTATCTAAAGTGTGCCGTGTAAATGGAAGGGAAGGGGATTATTGTCCGTTAATTATTTAATTAGTGGGAAGTATAATCATAACCTACTAATCATAGGCTTGCATGCCTACACTCTTGAGAAGAGAAAACTGAAAAAGTGTTGGGCACTCTTCCTTTTTCCCTCTACCCTACCCAGCCACCCATGCAATTAGAGGAGAATTTTTCTCTTCAATATTAATCCCATTCATCCTTATAAAATCATAGATTGAGAATTTAACATAATCTCTCTAGTGGTTGGATAACTTAAGAAGAAAAACTCACATAAAATCTATAATATTATTACCATTACTAGAGGTAGTAACATAATAATATTAAGTCCTTTTAAGGTATTCTCATACTAATTCTAGTACAAAAATAGTATAAGATTTAAGAAGTGATTTCCTTGGTACAATATTTAAGGAGTAGATCTTGCAATTGGATCTAGGGTTTTTGGGGCACTTGGGTTTTTCTTAAAGAAGACTAATTTGGTAGGAGACCAATTAGAATAAACCATTTCGGCCCTCATTATAAGAATGACTAATTTCTTCTCTTTTATTTAATTTGTTATGCACGCATAAGATCCTTTTAGTTTACGATTTAACTAATAAATAAATAGTTATTAGAAGTATATTAATAAGAGATTAATGAATCTTTCAGTTAGACCATGCATAGAAGTGAATAGGAAGAAAGTAAGTCGACTTGTAGGTGTTTTACAGTCTAGACGACTCGGCTCCGGGATCCAAATCTTCCTATGAATCCTAAGATATAAACTAACTCGATTCCACTACAACAATATAAATTGCTTGCAACTATGAAAACGTGATTGTATAATCACCACCATGAACCCCCTATGAACCCATGCCACCCTATTTCTTTAATCTATTGTATACAAACCTCCACTTTACTTTCTTGCTTTACTTTCATTTCTTTACATTTCATTGTTATAGTAGTTTAGCTTGATACCTCAAATCTCAACCCAATTTGTGACACCCTAAGACATAGCTTTCTAAAACCGATAACTTAATTCAATACCCGTCCTTTGGGATCCGACCTTTACATACCACTCTACTAAGAGTAGTTATTTAGTTATAAATATTATTTTGGTTGGTTAACTTAGACGACAAAGTTTCGAACCGCATCAAATAATTGAAGGAACAAGCAGTGTTATTCTTGAAGTTCATCGTAAAAGGAATGTCTATATGATCGATTTGAATGCAATTCCTACTAACTCTTTACATGCATGAAATCTACTTTAGACGATCCGTGTTTGTGGAATAAGAGGTTTTCTCACATTAGTTCGACAATACTGAATAAACTCAAGAAATGGGATTTGGTTGAAGGGTTGCCATCAATCAAATTTGATCAAGAAACGTTATGTGACTCATGTGCTCGATGTAAACATGTAAGATCGTCATTCAAACCCAAGAGAGTGGTCGGCACCAAAGAACCACTAGAACAAGTACGTATGGATCTATGTGGCCCAATGAAGGTAAGAAGTAGAGGCGGATCAAGGTATGTTTTCGTTCTAGTAGATGATTATTCCAGGTACGTTTGGCCTCTCTTTCTAGGTTCAAAAGTTGAAACTTTCAATGAATTTGTAGTTCTAATGAAGCTTGCCCAAAATAAGTTTAAATCACAATTACTTTCTATACGTACAGATTGTTAGAAATCTATATCAATCTCATTAATTTACATATTCATATATGTGTGAAATTATTTAGTCATAAAATAATTACAAATCTTATGCATGCAAACATAAATAGAAGTAAAGAAGAAATCATGTTCCTTACTATGTGATTTCGGTTTTATGGGCAGCAACAAGATCTCCTTCTTGTAAGTTCTTGAGCATTCCAAATAATGGATGAACAAAGATTCAAGTATAGAATCTCTCCCAAAACTGAATACCCAAGAAATACTCTTAAAGACTAAAATAATATGATCTAGTATTAGGATTAGTCTTACTTAAAATATGACACAAAAATTAATTTTGTTCTCTTGAAAATCGGTTCAAGAGGAAGTGATTGTGTGAGTTTTTTTTCATCTCTAAAATGTTTCACAAAAAGGTAGAGAATTCATTTTCTTACTCTAGAAAATATTAGGTGAAAAAGAATGAATAATAGAGAAACCCATATGGTTGCACAACACATAGGAAAACCGGTTGGGTGTGTTGGAGCTTGTGTCCTCCACAAATTAGTGTGATAACATTTATAAATCTCGTACAGGTTCACAAGGGTATACTTCGTATATTTAATCAGTTGATTAACGTTTACCTAATATAGGTTGGCTGCTAGAAAGTATGACGTTATTATCATACAGATGGCGGTGATCAACTGGTCCCTAAAGGTCACGCCTATAGGATGTGTTTGAGAAATGTGGTTATAGAAATATAATCATATTGATGCCAAAATGACCAAAAAGTTAGTCAATGTGTTGATGAGATAATTATTTAATGAAAATTAAATAATATTAGTTGAGACGAATTAACTGTCAATTCGTAAATTAAATATAATAAGTTATATTTAATTAAATATATGTAATGTTTGCTTGGACGAATTAATCTGTTAATTCGTAATTAAATATAATCAGTTATATTTAATATCAACAAGATGAGTGTGTCATAGTGGTAATATTGAGGGTACACATACCAAGAGGTCATGGGTTCGATCCTCACTAGATGACAATTCAGCACATTTTATATATTTTTGAAAAGACCAAAAATAAGGAGAATATACTCCTTATTTCGGTGAGTTAGGCCGAAATTAGGAAAGATTTTATTCTTTCCTAATTGACTCAAAATCTCGGTCAGTATAAGAAAGAAAGGGAGAGAATTATTCTACCCTAATTCTTTTTCTTGACCTAACCTCCTCTCTCATCAGAAAAAACACAAAACAACTAAAATTTACAGAAAATTTTAGATCGATTCTAGCACAATCAATAGGGCATATCTCATATCGTCTTGGGTGCAACTGATAGGCGAATATCAATTTTGATATTGTTCTTAGGCCAATTTTGCTAGGACCGAAGGTTAATTCTGAATCCTTTATACTTTGTTTATGTATTTTGTTTATGACTATTGATCAACACTGTTAAATTCGTTATAATCCTTCAATATAAAGGGAAGTATACAGATTATTTCCCACAAGTGGTATCAGAGCACTAGGCCACGATTTTTGATTTTGATGATTTTCATAAAAGTATATGTAAACAACATAAGGAATTTCGAAAAAAAAAAAAAAAATTTCGGCCGAAATTTGTTTTTGGCCGTGAGTTTTCTTAATTCGGCCTGTTTTTTTTCCTTTCGTTTTTCTTTTTCTTGATGATTTATTTCCAATTTCCTTATATCATATCATTGTTTTAACCAGTTAAAATCATCATATGAAGAATTGGTAGATTTTGATTTAACGCAGATTTAAGTTAAAATGCAAATATAATCGTCATGTTGATGATACAAGAACTTGTTTTTGCTATATAGTTTTAGCATATAAGATTAATCATGCTTGTTAATTCATTTGCTAAACCATGTTCTGTTAGCAACTGTAAACTTTGTTCTTCATCAATCTTTGTATTAGGGCTTTATGCCGCAAAAGGAAAATAATTTTGACGACTCAATTTTTTTTTAGGGTTGCCGTGAAAAAAAAAAAAAAAAAAAACTGGTTTTGGGTTATTTTTTTTAAAATTGCCGAATCAGGGAAAAAAAGGGGAAAGTTTTTTTTGTTTTTTGCCCAAATGCCGTATAATTTTTTTTTGGGCAGTTTTTATTTTTCCAGCCGTGAGATGGGTTTTAATTAAAAAAAAAAATTACCTTGTTCGCTTGGTTTTGCCAAGACCAAACAAAGAAAATAAAAGTTTTATTTTTGTTTTTGGCCAATTAGTTATTGCGAAACGGTTCACAATTTAAAGATACCGAGTTATTTTAAAGCAGTTTAAAATTTTGACGGATAGAATTCATATTACAAGTTAATATGGATTAAGAATGAAATTAATGTGATTAATTGCGGAATTGTCACTTAATTTAATTTAAATAGGTGGTTTGGATAAATTAATCAACATAATTATAGAATTGTGTCATGTATGTTTAATTTAATTTTAGTTGATGCTTTTAATTTTGTTGAATGACTCGAATGAATGGATTTTATTTACGTATATAATTTTGCAATCGGTTGTAATTTGTAATACTTAGTGTGGCCTTAGTCAAATTATGTTTTCGTAATGAAGAAAACATGATTTTTTATGTAATTATGAGATCTCGAATCTCCTTTATTTTAGTTTTGGGTTTTGAAATTAGAATGTAATAAATAGGTCAATTATGTAATTTTATTTATTGTAATTTCAAAGAAGACTAAAGATGGAGATTGAAGCTCACTCCCGCTACATGGATCAAGATGGAACATCAAGACAAGCTTCTCGGGTCCAAGGATGGATTCAAAACTTGTATTTATTGTTCATTTTGATAGGATAGGCCACACTAGGACTTTTACTGTTTTTACGTTTTTCATTATTATTGCTTTTCATTCACATGTTAGTTAATGCATCATATTCCGCCTAAAACCAAACCACATACTACTAAAATGCATGAAAATTGACTCATATAGGTTGTATGTTAGTTTTCATGGACATGCAGATGTCACAGTCTATAAGCCATCACCTTAGTTTATTCATTCCCGCATGCTAGATTATAGTTCACTTAAAATGAATTAAAATAAAGTTGATGGAATCTTCCTCTAAAACGGAAATTGAGATTAGTCTTTATAAGGGCAAACATCTATGAATCCCTTCTTCGTCGGTAGGCCTAATATGACCCCTTCTACGTTGGGTAAGTAGTTGTGTTGACTTAGTTTACCTCAACATCATAGTCCGAAGAGTTTCTCGTGATTATGATGGACTAAAGATAGTATTTACAGAAATTTATCGACCAAGAATTCTAACGGTAGAATTAGCTAAAAGGTTAGCTTATCAATTTACAGAGAATTGAGTCATGGGATCATTTATATAATTCTTGAGGGAGGTCAATTGTATAAATGTTTTGAGTCTTCGCGTTATGACATTAGTTCATTAGACTTAAAATCAAAACGATGCACATGCTTATTATTTTTATTCTTCTTTCGCAGTGTAGAACACGATTATTTTCGATAATACTGTTACAACAAATGGCTGGAAATAACGCAATTCCAATGCCTAGTGCCACACTAGATCGTTCATCCTGGCTAAATGTATTCATGGACCAAATGAATCAGTCCACGCGACTAAAGAATGATGGGTCCAACTTTGCGGACTCGGAGGCGGCACTACGGAATGCTGCCATTGCTGACGGTAAGCTCAGGTATTTAACTGAGCCAATACCGGTCAACCCAGGCCCAAATGCAGGAGCCAACGAGTCACTCGCTTATAATGATTTCGTTATGGAAGCGGGTGCGATAAAGAACGTAATCATCTTTGCAATGGAAACCAATTTGCAGAGACGCTTCATTGCCCAAGGTGCAAACAAGATTTTCACCACGCTCACTAATGAGTTCTCAAAGGCACCGAGAATCATTACATGTGAGCATGCTTGTCGCTTCTTTGATGCGAAACTCTAGAAGGGCCAACCGGTTAGCCCACACATTCTTCACATGATTGAGAATGTCGAGAAGATGGAGGCACTGAATTGTAAAATCAGTGAGAGCATTGTCATTGACCGAATGCTTCATTCTCTTCACGATGGTTTTGCCCTTTTCAGGGCGAACTACTACATGAATGACTTGAAAAATAGTCCTCATGAGCTACACTCCCTTCTCGTACAGACCGAGAAGGATATGAAATTGAGTGGGAGCATGAAGCAGGATGTTCTCACGATTTACAACAAAGGTAAAGGTAAGGGCAAGGCTCATGGCGACCTAGCTATAGGTAAGCCAAAGTTTAAAAAGCCAGGAAACGGTAAGAGTGCGCCTGGTGAGACTAGTGGCTCACAGGGTAAGGCAAAGAGCAAGGGCGGAGACATAGAGTGCCACAATTGTCACAAGACTGGACATTGGAGGAGGAACTGTCGCGTCTACCGTGAGGACATCAAGGTAGGCCGCGTCGTTCCTGTTGGTATGTCATCTTATATTCATATGATTGAGATTAACCATGCAAGTTTCGGAACTTGGGTACTTGATACTGGTTGTGGTTCTCATCTGTGTAATCATTTGCAGGGCCTAAAGAACATCATACCTCTCGAAAAAGGTGATGTGGACCTGCGAGTCGGGAATGGAGCACGAGTTCCTGCTTCCTCGAAGGGAACATATGTAATCCAACTCCCTAGTGGTTTTGAGTTATTTTTAAATAACTGTTACTATGTACCCAGTTTATCTAAGAACATTATTCCTGTTTCCGTACTTGCCAAAGACGGTTTTACATTTTCAATAAAGGATAATAGTTGTATTTTCTCTTTTAATGAAATGATTTATGGCAAAGCAGTTTCCATGAATGGAATTTACATCTTAGATCAAACCACGGAAGTATTACACATGAATAATAAGAAATTAAAGGTTGGTGACAAAGATCAAACCTATCTATGTCATTGTCGAATGGGATACATAAATGAGAAACGCGTGAAGAAACTCGTCGATAATGGGACTATTCCCGCATTCGATTTTTCTACATATGGCACGTGTGAATCATGTCTCATTGGCAAGATGACTCGAATTTCCTTCAAATGTGTTGGAATGCGCGCTAGTGACCTATTAGGACTCATACATACGGACGTATGTGGACCTATGTCAATTACGGACGATTTGAGTAGATACGGATATGTCTACTTAATGAAGCATAAAAGTGAGTCCTTTGAGAAATTCAAGGAATACCAGAATAGGGTACAGAACCAACTGGGTAGAAAGATTAAAGCACTCCGTTCAGATCGGGGTGGCGAATATCTTTCAAATGAGTTTGATCAACACCTGAAAGACTGTGGAATCGTTTTGCAGTTAACTCCACCTGGAACAACTCAATTGAATGGTGTGTCCGAACGGAGAAATCGAACCTTACTTGATATGGTTCGATCCATGATGAGTCACACAGTAGTGCCTGATTCATTATAGGGTTATGCTCTTTTGTCAGCCGCTCTTATACTTAACCGAAGTCCGTCTAAAGCCGTCGACAAGACTCCATATGAAATGTGGAAGGGAACGGTCCCCAACTTGTCCTTTATTCGGGTTTGGGGCTGCGAGGCTTATGTCAAGTGGAGACACGAGGATAAGCTCGGCCCGCGATCGGTCAAGACATACTTTATAGGTTATCCAAAAGGAAAATTTGGTCATTACTTCTATTCGCCTACCGAACATCGAGTTTTTGTTGCGGCTAGTGCGATGTTCTTAGAGAAAGAATTTCTCGAGAACAAGTCGAGTAATAGAACCTTCGAGCTGTCGGAGATTCCAGAACCAACAACCGAGGAACAGATGGAGGAAGTGTACCTTCAAGCGATGATACGGTTAATATTCCTGAGGAACCTAGGAGGTCGGGTAGAGACTCTCATCCTCTGGACAGATACATTGGTATGGTCGAGGAGAATGACGTTTTACTTCTGGAAAGTAATGAACCCGCAACCTATAAAGGTGCTATGGCCTGTTCCGACTCAAAGCTATGGCTTGAAGCCATGCAATCCGAGATGGACTCCATGTATGAGAATAACGTATGGGATCTAGTTGATTTACCTAATAAGGTAAAACCTCTACAGTGCAAATGGCTTTACAAAATAAAGCGTTTTGTAGACGCGCAACCAGATATCTATAAGGCACGACTTGTGGCAAAAGGTTTCACTCAAGTGCACGGATTGCATTATGATGAGATTTTTGCACCTGTAGTCATGCTACGTTCCATTAGGATAATCTTAGCGATTACCGCATTTCATGATTATGAAATTTGGCAAATGGATGTGAAAACCGCCTTCTTAAACGGTTATTTGGAGGAAGAGTTGTACATGGTGCAAACCGAAGGTTTCATAGATCCTGAACATCCTAAGAAAGTATGCAAGCTTAAGCGTTCCATTTATGGACTTCAGCAAGCTTCTCGGAGTTGGAATCATCGTTTCGACCAAGTGATAAAAGAGTATGGCTTCACTCGATCGGTCGAGGAACCATGCTTATATATCAAGTCGAGTGGGAGCAAGATTGTATTCTTGATATTGTATGTCGATGACATACTCTTGATTGGGAATGACATTCCTCTCCTATCTTCGGTTAAAGAATGGTTGAAGAACCATTTCCAGATGAAAGATCTGGGTGAGGCACAACGCATTTTGGGAATCCGTATCTACTGAGATAGATCACGACGGACGTTATCACTTAGTCAGGAGTCTTATTTGGATAAGGTTCTTGAGAGGTTCAGCATGACCAACTCCAAGAAGGGGAACCTTCCTATGACGACTGGGATGCCGTTGAGCAAGTCTCAGTCACCCACGACGCCTGAAGGGATAGAGCGCATAAGTAGGGTTCCTTATGCATCTGCAATAGGATCGATCATGTATGCCATGATATTCACACGTCCAGACGTGGCATATGCATTGAGTATGACGAGTCGGTACCAAAAGACTCCAGGTGAAACACACTGGATAGCAGTCAAAAATATCCTCAAGTACCTACGGAGGACTAAGGATTGGGTATTGACTTATGGAGGCGATACTAAGCTATGCGCAACCGGTTACGCAGATGCTAGCTTCCAAACGGATCGAGATGATTCAAAATCCCAGTCCGGGTTCGTCTTCACTCTTAATGGTTCTGCGGTCAGCTGGAAGAGTTCCAAACAGAGTGTTGTAGCAGATTCTACTACTGAATCCGAATACTATGCCGCTTCGGAGGCAGCTAAGGAAGCGATATGGATGCGTCAATTCTTACAAGGGCTTTCGGTAGTTCCTAGTTCGAATGACCCGATCACCATCTATTGTGACAATAGAGGTGCCATCTTCCAGGCTAAGGAGCCAAAGTCTAGCAACAAATCTAGACATGTACTTCGGAAGGCTCACCTGATCCGTGATTACATGGAGCAAGAAGAGATAGTGATTGACAAGATTGCGACGGATGATAAAATCGCAGATCCTCTCACCAAACCGTTGAATTATGCTAAGCATGTAGGGCATGTTAATTCCATGGGAATTAAACATGTTCCTGAGTTGTAGTACTTGATTATGGATTTGATACATTATCTTTTTCATATACTATTTATAACTTCATCGTTTTATATATATAATATTTTGTTTTTCATGTGGGTTGTACTGACAACATTGAACGCCACAAAGTGAACTGAATTACATTATAATTGTTTTGGTCCGTAATCGCTAATGTGAGCTGATAACTCCAGCTATTATATTGTGCAGTCAATTGATGGTGGGTTCAACGAGCCATAAGTCAAACAGTTGACTGATTGATCACAGATGCGAGATTATAATGATACCTCGTAGGACAACTTTTTGTGACAACGTAATGGAGTCCTAATTGTTTAAAAACATTCGGTGCCAGGTCGTGGATAGGACATCCATTGTGTTCCTAGAGTCGATTCTTTTGACTATCGACTGTCTCTTGAGATTAAGGCAGTTTTTGGGTGACTTTGGTTTCTTTCTCACGGTCTGCCGTGAATCGGAGGCTAAGTAGATTTTTTCTGGGTCATTTCATCGTGCTTACATCTGCAGGATTCGAGTTGAGGAAAATATCCAACCCTTATCAGGTATAGTTATTTCTCAGGGCCACTCGAGGAGTTGTAACTGAAATGCATGGCCATGCTCGAATGTAGATTCGTTTATCAGTTAAGTTACTATCTAGTCGGGGAAACCACTCTTGATATTGATCGCTTGTAAAATACGACCTTTGTGAATTCGGATTTGCAAATTGTTTCACATTGAGTGGGAGAAATTTTATAGGATATGAGAATCGGTTATCGCACATACACTTGCGAGGACAAGTGGGAGTTTGTTGGAGCTTGTGTCCTCCACAAATTAGTGTGATAACATTTGTAAATCTCTTACAGGTTCACAAGGGTATACTTCGTATATTTAATCAGTTGATTAACGTTTACCTAATAACGGTTGGCTTGCTAGAAAGTTTGACGTTATTATCATACAGATGGCGGTGATCAACTGGTCCCTAAAGGTCACGCCTATAGGATGTGTTTGAGAAATGTGGTTATAGAAATATAATCATATTGATGCCCCAAATGACTAAAAAGTAAGTCAATGTGTTGATGAGATAATTATTTAATGAAAATTAAATAATATTAGTTGAGACGAATTAACTGTCAATTCGTAAATGAAATATAATAAGTTATATTTAATTAAGTATATGTAATGTTAGCTTGGACGAATTAATCTGTTAATTCGTAATTAAATATAATCAGTTATATTTAATATCAACAAGATGAGTGTGTCATAGTGGTAATATTGAGGGTACACATACCAAGAGGTCATGGGTTCGATCCTCACTAGATGACAATTCAGCACATTTTATCTATTTTTGGAAAGACTAAAAATAAGGAGAATATACTCCTTATTTCGGTCAGTTAGGCCGAAATTAGGAAAGATTTTATTCTTTCCTAATTGACTCAAAATCTCGGTCAGTATAAGAAAGAAAGGGAGAGAATTATTCTACCCTAATTCTTTTTCTTGACCTAACCTCCTCTCTCATCAGAAAAAACACAAAACAACTAAAATTTACAGAAAATTTTAGATCGATTCTAGCACAATCAATAGGGCATATCTCATATCGTCTTGGGTGCAACTGATAGGCGAATATCAATTTTTATATTGTTCTTAGGCCAATTTTGCTAGGACCGAAGGTTAATTCTGAATCCTTTATACTTTGTTTATGTATTTTGTTTATGACTATTGATCATCACTGTTAAATTCGTTATAATCATTCAATATAAAGGGAAGTATACAGATTATTTCCCACATGGTGGGGGTCTATATTGGGGAGCCAATACATGGTCTTGTTCTTCTCAAAGCAAGAGTAGGCATGCATGGTTAGATGGTAGTCTTTTATCATTATGTTTTCCCCTAAGATTAAAACACAATATCAACCCAATATTCCCTCCATTTTTCGGCACACTTAAATAAAATGGGAGGTCCATGTTATTTTTATCATTTGTCAATTTTAACATTTGAAATTGTAATGTATTTTTAACTTATTAAAAATCAACATACTCATAAAATATGTCATATACAAAATCGACTAGTAATTCGTAATTACTTGTACCAAAATGGTTTATCTATTATAAATCACAACATCTTGTATCTATAATAAATCATTCATTCAATCTCAATCCAATATCAATTGTTTCGTAAACAATATTTTTATCTAAGTAATAAAATAATTCAATTACTTAGACCGTATCTAATATAATCGAATTACAATATGACACGTTAATTTTACTCACAATATCACCCGTCAATTTTAAGCAATTTAATTAACTCGTATCGGCATATGATTAATTAAATAATAAATTAAGAGTATTTCCCTATAGGTATGACCTAAGGGGATCAACTGATCACCACCGTCGCACGACAGTAATGTCAAACTCTAGTGAGCCAATCATTACCGATATGTGTGGACCAGTTGACTGTAAAATATTACATCCCACATGTATTCTTAAAATGAGATTTAAACATGTGATCATCATGATCAATAGTTGTGATCGCATTATTGTCAGAGGACACATATTCCAACAATCTCCCACTTGTCCTCGACAAGTGTGCGTCACCAATTCTCTTATCCTATTACTATTTCCCACTCAATGCAAGGTGTCTTTTAGGTCGTACTTGCAAGTGATCATTTCGAGAGTGGTTTCCTCGATCTGGAGAATAATTGATTGACCGGAATTATCCACCATGGATACCTTCCGATCGTGGCCACGCATTTGCAGTTCATTACTCCTCGAGTGGCCTTGAGATATTGTTTTAAACCTGACAAGGGGGTGGACAATTCCTATCGCACTTATTCCCTTAGATTAGCCACAACCATCATAACCCAAAATATGCCCATTTGACCCCATTTACGAAGGTCGTAGTAACACAAATCAAAGTTAATCTGAAACTGTGCCACCTTAGGCGAACAGTCTTTAGTCAAAAGAATCGACTCATTAGAATACTATACTAGCTCTCGCCACGACCAGGCTATATAAATTTGCCAGAACTCTATATGCGGTCATAAGGCCCGACAAAGTGTTCCTAACAGTCTGCCTATGTGATCGACTAGTCATCTCATATGACACTATGGCATTTGAACTTGCCATCAATCGTATCACACTCTAGTCACTTCGAGACGTCACCTCATACAAGTGACTATGGGCGAATACCATGTTAATCCGGGTTCACTTTACCGGGGTTCAATATTGTCTCTACAACCCGTTTGGATGTAACAAAGTATAAAAGGAGTTTTCAGATTTTTAAAAACTCGAACGACAAATGTGATTATCATATGAGTAGTCAATACTTGATTACTACTTCATATCCAATTTAGATCTTGTATGAAGTTGTTCATCTCAATTCAATTGAAATGACATGACCCATCATGTTAAGCCTATGAGAAGGCTTTGGTTAGAAGGTTTTATCAACTTCTTGTACCTTACTCAACCTTACTACATACTCGTTTTCCTTTGTAATGTATACATTTGCATTACAAAACTTTATGAGTACGTGTCGAGATCCAATCAAAACATAGGCCCTCTAGCCTTAGAATAGCTCCCACTGTTTTCACAGTGTGCGGGACTCATCCTTCTTGTAAATCCCATGATTACAAGTGTACTCAATTTCCGTTGTAAATATTTCTCATTGTTCTTTATTGCCTATAACGATTCTAGAAAATCTATTTCTTAAATAACATAGCCACAATGGTATCTTAACCATCCTAACGTGTTTTGATTATGGTGGTGTCGGAAACCATACGCAATCTCAATTGTCAATTGTCACTTGTGTAACACCCTTACACAAAATTGCATCAAAAACACTTTGCATTACATCCTTAATGCTTCTGCAAGCACTCAAGGGTAATCTTCATGGCTTCCTTTGTAACTATTACTTAAATTCGATTTGAAACAATTCATCATACTCAAAGTATATGAAGTGTTATACATCATTTCCTATTTAATTGATTCGGCAGCGGAAGCAAATAGAATCAATCAAATATGTTCAATTCGATTGAACTAGTCATGAACCTCATCAACATAAGACTTCTTATTTGACATTAATATCATGTGGATTTATCTCCATAAATCCGGATATTAAGATGTATTATTTTTCTCCTAGTCTTAAATCATTCCCAATATGTCATCCACATATAAGACTAATTAAAATTTCCGTAACTCCCACTAAACTCCATGTATAAACACAACTTCTCGACTTATCGAGAAAAGTTTTATAACATGATCAAAACATTGATTCCAACTCAATTATGTCCTACTTAAGACTCTCTCTTAAGTTTCACATTATCTTAGGATGGCAAGAATCTACAAAACTCAAGACATGTATTGAATACATTCCTTCTAATTAAAAAGTGGGTTTTAGATTCACTCGCTATATGTATATCATCATAATGAAACACAATCCCTAAGAAGATCCAAATAGACTTAAGCATTTCAACTAGTGCAAAACCCTTTGCTACCAATCAAGCTTTGATATCTAACAATTCACTTGGAATTTATTTTGGATTTTCATGGCACTAAGCCTTGTATTGAGTTGTGACTTAAACACTCTCATGTAAGTCATATGTTCATTACTTTTCGGAAGTAATCAACTTGAATCAAACAATTTCTTTGTAAGTTGCAAGCTCTTTACTTTCTAAAAGTTGCAAGCTCTTTACTTTCTAAAAGTAACACTAATTCATCATCTTCAACAAGTGATGACTTTAACCTCCTAGGTTTTGAAGAAACAACGTCTTACAAAAAATGTCTCATGTAGCCAAGAAAGACCAGTTTATTGTGACATAACATTCTTTGTGGCTCTTTGAATAATTTCTCCCACTCTATCTTCTAGAAATAAACTTGTATTTTAGAAAGAGAGCTTCACGAGCCACAAACCCGTTGTACTCGTGATTATAATAAGGAAAAATGAGCATTTGTTTCTTTTTAAAACTTACAACCATCGTACCCTACCATTTCATATCTCATATGATTCGTTTTAGATTTAGTGGAAAAATAATTTAGACAAAATGATAAAATCCCCAAAAGGATCAAGTAACTCAAAGTAACTTGATTGAAGCCCAAAACATATCGAATAGCGTTTGATTTCTTTATCCAACCACACATTATCCCATAATGTGTGTTAAGAGAGATTAACTTGTGATACTATATCACATTTCATTTGGCTTATATCAAAGTCTTCACTTTGATAATCTCATCACGACTAAATCGTGATTCCTTGAACTCTTTGAACTTCTTCAAAGATTTCTCTATTTACCTTATTAAGTGAACACATTAGCGTCAACTTAAATCGTTGGTAAAAGAAAATGATCAACCTATATTGGATCATTGATTTACAACCTCGATCTCCTTTTCAACCAAAAAGCACGAGACATCTTGCTTTGAATACAAGATACGCATATACCATAAGATCTAATGGTTTCAAGAGTACTTGATAACTCTTTGCGTTCATCATTCCAAAATCTAAGGTTTAATCTTGTGATACCAATTTGAGTCTTCCATCATCTTCATGATGTATCATTCTAGTTTGGTTTAGAATATATATAAACCTTGATAATGGGCTAGCCATACATCAAATCATGGTGTATAGGGTCACAAAAGTGAGACCTCTTTTGTATCTTAACAAGTTTATATTCTTTTTTAGAGTTTATGCACTTAATAGTCACAATTAAGTACAACTATAAACCCTAAACTAGATTGATTACACAATGACTCTATCTCTCTACATTATTTGATGTTAGTCGTCATATTATAATCATCTTATGTGTCGAATACAATGATGAAAACCTCCACTGGTTTCTAATATTGACGAAGTAGTACTAGCAAAATTTATGTTAATCAAATAAACATTTAAAGAAGAAGGTCCCATTAGATGTCCCACAACTAACTTGTTGATTCTTCAATAATTTGGGGTAGTTTCTTTTCTAGCGTCCAACAATTAAGACAATGGAAATCTTATCGGTCGGGATTGATAGGTTTAGTATCGTTATTCTCAATAACTTCACTTTTAACATTACCTTGTATCAATTCCATTCTAATTTTACTTCTTTGAACTTCGTCTTTTCTTAACGTTTTAAGAGAATGCTCCCACTCATTTCAATGAGTCTTTGCTTAGAGAAGCAAAATTGAATTTCATGAAGACTATTCTTCAATTCATTTGTTTAGTCTTAAAACTTTCATTGAAGTGGTTGCGGTATTTTGGTCAATTTTGATTTCAAACAAATCTAGTTACCAAAATGATGTAACGTTTCAAAGTACTTAACTCAATTAAGCATATGAGAAACAATTGTAAGTAGATATGTTAGTCAAGAATCAAATACCCTTTTGATCACAAATAACTTCCATCTATACTCTTAACAAGAGATCCTTACAATGGATAATTCGAGGTTTTAGAAGAAAATTCTTATTTGTCTTTAGTTACGTTGTTTAAATGGAGATTTGAATCAATAATCGAAATGATATCGTATATGAATTGCGGTAAAGAAATAGAACAATATGATAACGGAATAGTGGAAAACTCAACATCTATCGTTTTATTAATACTTGTAAATAACAAGTAAAACATTTACATAGTGACCTCTACCCAACTATGATAAATGATTCCAAGATCCAAATTCATATTAACTTGGGCACGGGGTAGCCGATGAAACCGTTATCAATATAACTCGGTGGATTAACTATTTAATCGATTCTACTTTTAGAACTCTTGGTCGATAAAATTACTCTAATATTTATCTATAGCCCGGAACACATGCGACTACGGTCACCAATACTTCTGTTGAGGTCAATCCAAATTTCAAATAAATGTGCCCATGATCCAAATTCACATTAACTTGGGCACGGGGTAGCCGATGAAACCCTCATCAACATGAATTCGGTGGATAGACATTTATCACCCACTTGCTCTACGTAACAAGGTTTGTACCCCGGGGTGGCCGAGTGCACTCCCTTGCGAAATAGGTTTTCATGGTTTCTACTTTTTGGTAAGGCTAAGTCTCAGTTGTTTATTTTAGCGAGAGGTCATGTCAATTTATTATCTATCACGTTTTAAGTGAAATAAAGCGGTGAACTACGATAATTGTAATTGACACGGTCGATAAACTCGATTAAAATCATAATGTATGTTTTAGTTATGGCGATTTAGCGATGCATGCAACATATAAATAAAATGCAAAGCATAAATTAAAATCCTAGTATGGCCTTCCTAAAATAGTAAATCTAATTTAACCATTACAAATTCGGAAACCAACTCCTTTGGTCCCTTGAACTTCGGTCTTGGCACGCATATCAAGGCAACTCCGTCTTTAATGGCTCTCCGGAATAAATAAATTACATAACAAATTACATAATTTCCTATTATACATTTGTAATTAAAATAAAATATATCTATTAAATTAAAAAACGGTAATACGAGATCACAATAAATTACAACCGAATCGATATTCCCATACATTTCGGGTAATATCAATTAAAAACTAAGGTCATACTAAGTAAAATTACATAATTCAAAAATTACATTAAATAAAATTATGAAAATCATAAATAAAATGAAGCATTATAATATGTATGAACATGCCCAATTTTATGCTAAATCGCCTTTAAGGACCCAATATCGTATATTAATCAGTTTTTACGGATTTACGTGATTCAACCTTTTAAAATCACAATAATTACATAAAATCATATTTATGTACTAGTTAATTACCCTAACCTTCTTAGGACTCAAAATTAGTCTCCACTAACATATTGACAATAATTAACTTATATTTCTCAATATTGTTCATAAAAGGACTTAAAATTACAATATAATGCCATAAACTTCAAATAATCATAAAAATTTTAAATAAATTTGAAATTTGAAATTTTAAAATCATGAACATTCTGGAAAAATACCATGACATGCATAATGTTCAAAAAGTTAGGTTAAAAATTTCGAAATTTATCGAGAAAAACAATGTTGCGGTTTATCGAATTTATCAATTATAACCATTAAAATATGAGAAAAATTATTTTATCAACTTTTCAATTTTAGATCTGAAATATGAGATAAAATGCAACATGTGACGTTTTTTCTTAGTCATGAAGTATGTATTAGCAATTTATACTAATTAAAGTCACTATTTATGTGATTTTTCATCAAAAATTCATAAATCATGCATAAAGACTTTATTATAGCCAATTATTTTACACACATCTTGTATAATTGCATGTGACAACATACTAAATTTCTATGACCAGATTCGAAATATAACTCATATTAACCTATTTTTCAATTTAAATTCGATTTTATAATGCAAAATCCATATTTCGAGCATAAAAACTCATAAAATTATGAAAATTTACAGGTCATCAATACATAATATATGTGAAAACATATCCAAAAATCACTGGAAAAATCGAAGTTTAGCTATTTTTAGTCCAAAAATGACATTTTTATCATAAAATCACATTTTAATGCCATTATTATATAAAATGAACAATAAAAATCCAAAAATTAACCAAAATATCCTAAATACATTTTAGGACCAGAAACTTTAACATGAATAATAAATTTCGTGATATATCATAATAAACACAAATTTATAAGTTTTGTTTGTTAATCGTATAACTCGGAAAAACAATAACCGATTTGCATGCAAACAACCTAAGGCTCATGATACCGCTTGTTAGAAATCTATATCAATCTCATTTATTTACATATTCATATATGTGAGAAATAATTTCGTCATAAAATAATTACAAATCTTAAGCATGCAAACATAAATAGAAGTAAAGAAGAAATCATGTTCCTTACTATGTGATTTCGGTCTTATGGGCACCAACAAGATCTCCTTCTTGTTAGTTCTTGAGCATTCCAAATAATGGATGAACAAAGATTCAAGTATAGAATCTCTCCCAAAAGTGAATACCCAAGGAATACTCTTAAAGACTAAAATAATGTGATCTAGTATTAGTATTAGTCTTACTTAAAATATGACACAAAAATTAATTTTGTTCTCTTGAAAAATCGGTTCAAGAGGAAGTGATTTTGTGTGTTTTTTTTCATCTCTAAAATGTTTCACAAAAAGGTAGAGAATTCATTTTCTTACTCTAGAAAATATTAGGTGAAAAAGAATGAATAATAGAGAAACTCATATGGTTGCACAACACATAGGAAAACCGGTTGGGTGGGGGTCTATATTGGGGAGCCAATGCATGGTCTTGTTCTTCTCAAGGCAAGAGTAGGCATGCATGGCTAGATGGTAGTCTTTTATCATTATGTTTTCCACTAAGATAAAAACACAATATCAACCCAATATTCCCTCCATTTTTCGGCACACTTAAATAAAATGGGAGGTCCATGTTATTTTTATCATTTGTCAATTTTAACATATGTGACATGTTACTTAACATATGAAATTGTAATGTATTTTTAACATATTAAAAATCAACATACTCATAAAATATGTCATATACAAAATCGACTAGTAATTCGTAATTACTTGTACCAAAATGGTTTATCTATTATAAATCACAAGATCTTGTATCTATAATAAATCATTCACTCAATCTCAATTCAATATCAATTGTTTCGTAAACAATAATTTTATCTAAGTAATAAAATAATTCAATTACTTAGACCGTATCTAATATAATCGAATTACAATATGACACGTTAATTTTACTCACAATATCACCCGTCAATTTTAAGCAATTTAATTTACTCGTATCGTCATACGATTAATTAAGTAATCAATTAAGAGTATTTCCCTATAGGTGTGACCTAAGGGGATCAACTGATCACCACCGTCCCACGACAGTAATGTCAAACTCTAGTCAGCCAATCATTACCGATATGTATGGACCAGTTGACTGTAAAATATTACATCCCACATGTATTCTTAAAATGAGATTTAAACATGTGATCATCATGATCAACAGTTGTGATCGCATTATTGTCGGAGGACACATATTCTAACACGGATCACGGCACCGAATTTGATAATCATGCCTTTATTAGATTTTGTAGGTAAAATGGCATTGGATATAATTTTTCTGCACCACGAACCCCACAACAAAATGGTGTTGTTGAACGTATGAATAGAACACTGGAGGATATGGCATGCACTATGTTATTATGTAGTGGTCTACCTCGTAAATTTTAGGCTGAAGCTATTAGTACTGCGTGTTATGTTCATAATCGAGCTTTGATTAGACCTGTCATTAAGAAGATTCCATATGAGCTTCTTAGAGGACGAAAACCTAATATATCTCATTTTCGTTGCTTCGGGAGCAAATGCTTCATCCATAACAATGTCAAAAACCGTTTAAGCTAATTTGATCCCAGAACTGATGAAGCTGTTTTCGTTGGATACTCTAATCATAGTAAAGCATACAAGGTTTTTAATAAAAGAACTTTATGCATCGAGGAAAGTGTTCATGTTTTTTTTATGAGAATAATACGTTTGATAAAGCTGAACAGGATGAGGAAGAAGATATGAACGAACCTGATTTCCGTTTATCTAGAGGTGATCCCCCAGAGCTAGATGAGGAAGACAAAGAAATTGAAGGAGCCAATGATGAACGTGAAAATCCTTCAAATGAAAAGGGAAAGAGAGATGAGGTTATAGTTGATGATACTATAACTTCCTCTCAAAACAAGAACGTGGAAACTGAAGTTATACCTGATGAAGCTATAACTTCAAATCCAAACCAAGATATAGAATCAAGTGTTATACCTGGTTCTACTATAACCCTGGGGTTAAACTCAGGGGGAACACTTCTTGGATCCCAATCATTTGGAGAAGGTGAGCCTAGTTCAAATGACATTGATGCGTCTTCAGTCTCTAAGAAATGGAGATATAAAGACTCTCATCCCATGGAGAACATTCTTGAAAACTTAAGGAGAGGTGTTCAAACTCGTAGAGGATTGAACCATTTTTGTTCTTTCTACTCTTTTCTCTCTACCATTGAACCAACTAACATCAAATAAGCCCAAGCTGAACCAGATTGGATCATTTCTACGCAAGAAGAATTACAACAATTTGAAAGGAATAAAGTGTGCCACTTGGTTCCTAGACCTAAAGATCGATTTGTTATTGGCACCAGATAGGGGTTCAGAAACAAGCTGGATGACACGGGAGTTATTGTATGAAATAAAGCTAGAGTGGTTGTATAAGGGTACAATCAACAAGAAGGGATTTATTATGATGAGACCTTCGCTCTCGTTGCTCGTCTAGAGGCTATCAGATTATTAATAGCCTTTGTAGCTCACAAAGGAATGAAACTATTTCAAATGGACGTTAAGACGGCATTCCTTAACGGTTTTGTAATTGAAGAAGTCTTTGTAGAGCAACCCCCTGGATTTCTGGATAGCAAGTTTCAAAACCACGTTTATAAATTAGATAAAGCATTATATGGTTTGAAACAAGCTCCTCGGGCTTGGTACGACATATTATCTAAATTTCTGCTTGAAAGCAATTTTAAGAGAGGACCTGTTGATAATACCTTGTTCCTAAAAGATGAGGATTTTGATCTATTAGTTGTACAAATTCATCTTGATGATATCATCTTTGGTTCAACTAATGATAAATTGTGCAAGTATTTTTCAGATTTGATGAGCTCAGAATTTGAAATGAGCATGATGGGAGAACTCAAATTCTTCCTTGGACTTCAAAT
Organism: Silene latifolia; assembly: GCF_048544455.1. Lineage (NCBI taxonomy): Eukaryota > Viridiplantae > Streptophyta > Magnoliopsida > Caryophyllales > Caryophyllaceae > Silene > Silene latifolia. The sequence continues at coordinate 89,960,280 of NC_133534.1, forward strand.
TCAACAAACTAGTGAAGGCATTTTGATCCACCGGCAAAATACATCAAGGAACTAATCAAAAAATTTGGAATGGAAAATTCTCATTCTATGTCCACTCTTATGGTCACAGATAAGAAATTGACATTAGACGAAGATGGTAAGTCTGTCGATGAACCAACTTACCGAGGTATGACTGGTTCACTCCTTTATTTAACTGCTAGTTGTCCAGATATTATGTTTAGTGTATGCGTGTGTGCTCGATTTCAATCGTACCCTAAAGAATCACATATGATAGCAGTTAAAAGAATCTTGAGGTATTTAATTGGTACGTCCAAATTATATCTGTGATATCCTCTTGGGTGTAACATCGATCTCATAGGGTATTCAGATGCAGATTATGCAGGTTGCTCGCTTAATAGAAAAAGTACTTCAGGCATCGCTACGTTTGTTGGACCGTGTATTATAACGCGGGGGTCAAAGAAGCAAAATTCAGTTGCCTTATCTACTGCTGAAGACGAAAATATTGCTGCCGCTTTGGTATGTTCTCAAATTTTATGGCTTAAGCAACAACTATTTGATTATGGTATAGAAGTAGGATGCATTCCTATTTTATGTGATAATACGTGTGCTATAATTATTTCCAAAAACCCAGCACCGCACTCTCGTACTAAGCATATTGATATTCGACACCATTTTCTACGTGACCATGTTGATAAGGAAATATTAAACTTGAATGTTATAGCACAGAAAAACGATGGGCAGATATTTTGACAAAGGCTTTGGCTAGAGAACGTTTTGAGATTTTAAGGTTGGAAATTGGTTTAATTGGTGGCAACTAAACTTGTCATAAATATTTATGATCTTTATGACTGACTAGAAATAGATGAGATTGTATGACTATGTCTGTATTTTCCGCTGCAAGTATACTCGTGTTATATATTATATTATTTTACAAGAAAATTCCGTTTGCTAGTCATATATTTTATGTTTAATCACGAACCAAATTCCTCCTTCACATTGTTTTTGGCCGAAAATCCTATCATATATCTCTACCTTATTTTACCATATTCTATCCCCATGTGACTCACCTAATATCTATCACCATATATTTACCATATCTTATCAAAATATTTACCCTAATACAATACTTCCTAAACAAAAAAAAATAAAAATAAAAAAGGAAGAAAATCTTATCAAAATCCTAACGGACTATAATCACTTCCTTATACACCAAGAGACAATTACGTTTACACCTATTTATACTCCACCTCCCTCACGTCTCCATCACCCTCGCAACTCTCAATTTAAAACTCTCCCACACTCAACCTCACCATATATCATCATCATGTCTCCACCCACAACTCAACTCAACTCACTCTCAACTCGGTCTTCTACTAAGACCGGGTCACCAAAACCACCAAGCAATAAACACAATCAAACCGCAACCACCTCCTCACCTCAACCAAGCCCAAAACCCACCAATCCCGATCATAACCGGGTTGAGACTAGCATCGAGGGAAAGCGCCGTAAGCTTAATAAAGATAAAAAGATGGCTATTGGTGTTAAGGACTCGGTTGAAGAGACATAAATTATTGTTAGCCGTGATGGTCATCAAAGAACATTGTTTCGAGAACATATGCCGAATGCTACAGTGATGGGTCTTGATAAAGTTCATTTTACCAAGGAGGAAAGGACTCAGGTGAATCGTGTTTTGCGATATGGTATCCATGGAGGAGGGTCTTATCCCGAAAGATGGTATACAAAGATGGAAACTTTGCAATTCTTCACCGACTTCTTGACTTTTCAAGAATGGACCAAGATTTGCTCTATGATCGGTCCGGTTTATCCCATTGAGGTAAACCAATATTATGCTTCGGTTTCGGTTAAGAAAAATGTGTTTCATGCAATTGTTAATGAGTCTGAAGTCATAATCTCCATTGACGATTTTCACACTCTGTTTTCCGTCCCTGATGATGGGGTGGAAATTAACCCGAGTGCGGTGTGGGGAGATGTGACCAAGGAAGAGAAGCTTCAAATTAAGCGTTCTTTTGATGATGGTGCTATGGGGTCAAGTAATATGTTGGCGGATTCGTTTTCGCATAAATTAAAATTATTTCTAAATTTTCTATGGAATACGGTGGTTTTAAGGCAAGGGGGCCGTGAGAAATTGTCGAGTTATGATATGGTGTTGGTTTTTAAGTGGCTTGAAGGTGTTAAGGTTAGTCTTCCCCGACTCGTTTTTCATCGTATTATTCAAACAAGTATTTCCGTAACCGAGGACAAATTCTATACTACTTTCGATTTGCCATTCGGTATGTGGATTTATCATTTGTTGGAACATAAAGGAGTTGTTAGTCCAAATAGCTATGGGGTAATGGTTAAAGATGAGATGTGTGATACGCATCTTAAGTTGATGAAAGTGGCCGCGGTTGGGGCCGAGTTAATTTTTCTTTCAAAAGGAAGTGTGGTGGAAAAGTCATCGGATGTGTTGGTAGCCGTGGAACAAAAATTGGATTCGTTTATAACGAGTATTTGTGAAAAAATGGATGTTCAAAATAAGTTGATTGCGGAGTTAGTGGCAGGTATAGCAAAGGAGAAGGTTTTGGCTCCGATTTCTAATGATGTGGGTACTGCCGATGTCCTCCCCTACTTTCGTCGGTTAGAAGGACGTGTTGAGACTACGGCTAGAGATGCGGATAGAGCAGCTTGTGAGTGTGTCCGTCAATCTCACTTAATGGCAAACTTGGCAAGTCAAGGCGGCGCTACTTGGCGAGAAGGGAAAGCTATGCATGCGGAGATGGAGCTTATTTTCGAGGCGACAAAAGCTTTGTCGTTGAAAGTGCTTAATTTTGAGACGTGTCTCACGGCACAAGCAAATTATATCCAGTCTTGCTTTGATCGTCTTGATTCCCTTGAGTTTAGGACTCGTCCCGGTTATGTGAACCCCAATTTTATGAAACACAACATTCCTTAAACCCGTCCTAATCCTACTCCTTGCTCCATTTCATTTTGCTCCTTTAAACTTGTATGTCTATTCGACCCATTTTTGCTTATACTCTATTCGGCCCATTGGCATATTTTTTTTATTCGGCCCATAGATTTGTATTATGCATGCTTATCGTAGATTTGTTTCTCGTTCTATAATTTGTGTTTGCATGTTTATTTCTTTCCTCGGTCTTTATTATTCTAGTTGTTTTATGTCTTGTTCTTGCCTTTTCGATGTGTCAAGAGGGGGAAGAAATGACCGTGACTTAAGCATTTGCCTAATCTTGCCCCTTGTCAGAACCTTTAATCTCTTAAGGAACTTAGATGTTATAACTTTAAATATAAGTAGATTGTTCTTGCGTTCGACTGACTATAATGTTTGTAGTATTATGTTGAGGGGGACTCGTACTTAGTCAAAAATTGTAAGAGACTTGTCATCATCAAAAAGGGGGAATTTGTTGGACCATATAGTTATATGATATGTTTTGATAATGACAAGTGTGCTTTATAATGTATATACTCGTTTCTCGTGATCGTTTGTTAGTCTTTACTAGATTTAATAAAGGTTACAATAATAGCAAGCAATGTTACAGCATTCGTGGCTATAACTTTGAAGATTTGTGAAGCATCATTGAAGTAATGTTATTGCTTCTTGAGCTATAACATTGAAGATTCTTAAAGCATTATTGTGACTACTTCAATCACAAGTATGATGCTCACTCAAGCAAAAGGCATGATCAAGTCTATAAGAAGCTCAGGATGAAGAGCTTATGAACAAGATGAAGAGATGATCCGACTACTGAAGATCTCCAGGAAGATTAGCTAGTATAGGACATCATCTAATAACGGTATCTTTGGAAGTAATATTGGGAAGGTATAGTTATAGCTATTTCACCTATAACTTTACTTACCAAGCTTAATGTTATAGTAATTTGTTATATAACTTTAGGTTGTAATTTGAAAGCACGATTTTAGGGTTTTAAAATCAATTTTCGAAAGTTCAAATCCTTTATATATTTTCGAAAATATGTGTGTGTATGATTGAAATGAGATACGAGCTTAATTAAGTTGAATAATTTATATTTACCTTATTGGTTAGTAAAACGACTTATGGGTCGTCATGCTACCTAGGGTTTGCTAAATTATCCAAACTTAAACCCTAATCCACACTCTTTATTTCGACTAGGGTTCCGAATGAGTTAGGCTTATGAGTCGTCTCTCATATCGAGTATACTCCTTGCACAAGTAATCTACTAGGTTAAATCTAGAAAAGATTGTCATAAGATATTTTTATATATTAAACAATTATTTAGATTTATTCTATTTTACTTAATTGAAATATTTTATGGATTAAATTAAACAAAGATAAGTTTTGTTTCTTATGAAACAATTAATCATGCCTCACGGCACTATTAGGGTTTTCGATCAAACCCTAGTTATCTCCTATACTATATATACACATGTGCTTCCTTATTTCAAAATAACTTTTCACGATATTAAAATTCCTTTGCAAACAAATAGAATCAAATTCTTAATCGAATAATTTATTTGTTTTTGCAATTCGAAAATCTTTACGAAAAGTCGTGCTTCAAATTTGCTTATTATTCCGTAAAATTACGTTATTAGTGTAAGTCCTAGACCCCTAATTAGAATCTTCAAATTAGTAACTAAATAACTTTTTATTTAGTCTTAAGATGATCTAGTTACATGCATGAAAATAATTTGATCTAATATGCCAAGATTACGAAGAAAAATTCCTTACATTATTAATTTGGCTATAAGAACAACTATAATAGTTATCTTATGGAGCTTCTACATGCAAGATGATCCTCCTCCTAGTACCCAAAATAGAGTACCTCCTTTGGATGCACCCAAGAATTTACCCAAAATACTAATTATATTATTAACTAGATAATATAAGAAGTAATATGTATTTATACCATCTCACTAAATATTATTACCTTAATAATCTTTTTAGTATTAGTTTATGAGCGTGTTTTTAGATGAAGATATGAAGAAAATTTTGAAGAAAAAGATGATCCTATAAGGGCTGTCAATATGGACCAAATTTTTCTCTAAATTTTCCAACAACCATTCATGTGGAAATGTTAGGTATTTATAGGAAATCAAATGTAAAGAAATGATAGGAACATTTCTTAGTAGAGGTGCCACTTGTACACTCACATGAGTGTGTAAGTGGAAAAAATTGGTCCACTTGGGCCTTTTACAGGTCTATTCCGACTTCGGACATTTGTCCCACAAATGCTTATAAGTCTTATATTTAATTATCTTATATAATAAAATATAAATATTAATGCGATATCATGTCAAATAAAATATCACACACTTAACCATTAAGTCAATTTGACAATTGTACTAATATACAATTTGTCTTACAAGACCCACTTAGCTAATATTACAAGTCTTTGTAACTTATATTAGCTAATTACCTCCTCCTCACAATATATAGATGCGTAACATATTAATATTAATACATTATTAATAAATAATGCAAATTTAGTCAATTAACTTTAATTACTAAATTTTATTTCATCAAATACGATATTATATGTATTGCTTAATTATCGCATAATTAACAATAAATATAAATTCCACGTCATATAAAACACACTTGACTACTATTAGTCTATATATATATACAAGAACTAATAAATATGTATCAAATAAAAGTAGTTTATCTATTTGGGCTCCTTCCTATAGGTGTGACCTAAAGGGATCATCTGATCACCACCGTCATACGACAGTAACGTCAAACTCTAGTCGGCCAATCGTTACCAATTTACGTTGACCAGCTGACAAATATAAATTATATCCCAGGTGTATTTCTTATATGAGATTTATTAAGTAAACGCACTATTGTGGAGGACACCTACTCCAACAATCTCCCACTTGTCGGATACAAGTGTGCATTACTGATTCTCTTGTCAAAAATATATCCCACTCAATGCAAGAAGTCTTTAGGTCGTACTTGCACACGATCATATCTCGAGTGGTTTCCTCAATTGGGAGAGTAACTGTCTGACCGGAGAATCTACCATAGATCTACTCTGAGCGTGGCCACACATTTTCAGTCACTACTCCTCAAGTGGCCCTGAGATTTAAAAACCCAGACGTGGGCGGACAATTCCTAATACCCTATTTTCTTTGTTCAGCCACAGATCACAATGACCAAGAAAATTCCCTTCAGCCTCCTTTTACGGCGTGACTTAGGACAAGAACCAAAGTCAATCGGAAACTATAATAACTCAGACAAATAATCACTAGTCAAAAGAACCAACTCAATAAGAAATACTATAGAAGTTCTCGCCACGACCAGGCCAAAAGAACCATATAAGCGGTCACTGTCTGACAGAGTGTCTCACAGTTTGCCTATGTGAACGACCAGTCATCATATGATCCCATGGTTGTCGAACTCACCATCAATCGACTCACAATCTAGTCACTCCGAGACGTCACCTCATTAAGTAACTAGGAACCAAAATACAATGTTAATCGAGTTCACTTTGATAGGGTTCAACATTGTCACTACAACCTATTCGGATAAAACAAAGTATTTAATTCAGATAAAACTGAATAAGAGAGTTTTACATATTAAAACTCAAACGATAAATGCAATTATCATATAAGAAATAATTGATACAATATCTAATTATTACATATCATATAATTTACAACAGTTCCTTCATTCGCCTAAGCCCCATAGAATTAACATGACTATCATGTTTAGCTTGAGACAATGGTTTGGTTAACGGATCAGCAACATTTTGATTTGTCCCAACCTTACAAACCGTTATTTCCTTCCTTTCTACGAAATCTCTAATTACATGAAATTTTCTAAGTACATGTCTAGATTTGTTACTAAACTTGGGTTGTTCAGCTTAAAAAATTGCCCCACTGTTATCAAAACAGATTGTGATAGGACCCGCAGCAGACGGAACTACCTTTAGTCCCTCCAAGAATTGCCGAATCCATACAACTTCTTTTACAGCTTCAGATGCTGCAATGTACTCAGCCTCCGTTGTAGAATCTGCGGTAACTGACTCTTTAAAACTTCTCCAGCACACCGCTCCTCCATTTACCAAAAATACAAAATCAGCCCGAGATTTTAAATCATCTCTGTCTATTTGAAAACTGGCATCTGTGTAACCATTTACACATAACTCAGTATGCCCCCCAAACACCAAGAATAAATCTTTAGTCCTTCTCAAGTACCTAAGAATATTCTTCACGGCTATCCAGTGACTCTCACCTAGATTCTTTTGATAGCGACTCGTCATAATCAAAGCATACGATACATCGGGACGTGTAAACATCATGGCATACATGATTGATCCAATAACGGAAGCATACGGGATCAGAATCATGCGTTCAATATCTTTAGGTTCAGTAGGACACTATGACTTGCTCAAAGTGATCCCACTACCCATTGGTACATATCCTCTCTTAGAATTTTTCATATTGAAACGTTCAAGAATCTTATCTATATAAGCCTCTTGACTCAAAGCCAATATCCTTTTGGATCTATCTCTATAGATTCGGATACCTAAGATGCATTGCGCTTCTCTTATGTCTTTCATTTGAAAAAGACTTACCAAACACTCCTTCACAGAAGTGAGCATTGGAACATCATTCCCAATGAGTAGTATGTCATCTACATACAAGACAAGGTAAACCACTTTACTCCCACTAAACTTCATGTATAAACACGGTTCCTCAATACTTCGAGTGAATCCGTTTTGTTTGATAACATGATCGAATCGGTGATTCCAACTCCTTGATGCTTGCTTAAGGCCAAATATAGATCTCTTAAGTTTGCATACTTTGTTAGGATTTTTAGGATTCACAAAACCTTCAGGATGTGTCATATACACTTCCTCGTCGAGAAACCCGTTCAGGAAGGCGGTCTTGACATCCATTTGCCATATCTCATAATCAGCAAATGCAGCAACTGCTAACCTAGTGCTAACGGATCTAAGCATAGAAACTAGTGCAAAAGTTTCGTCATAGTGTAAACCATGAACCTGAGTGAAACCTTTCGCAACCAATCTAACTTTGTAAACATGTTTATGTTCATCCATGCCGATTTTTATCTTAAAGATCCACTTACACTGAAGAGGTCGTACATCTTTTGGTAAGTCAACCAGGTAGCATATCTAATTTTCGTACATGGAATCCATTTCGGATTTCATGGCCTCAAGCCATTGTTTGGAATTAGGACTAGAGATAGCCGCTTTGTAGGTTGCAGGTTTGTTACTTTCTAAAAGTAATTTTGGAATATGTGTCCTCCGACAATAATGCGATCACAATTGTCGATCATATTGATCACATATTTAAATCTCATAACAAGAATACGGAAGGGACGTGAAACCATTTTTCCTTACTCTTATTCTAGTTTTGCATGCATAAGATCTTTAAGTTTGTATGACTAAAACTTTAAACCAAAATATGTGATATTTAAAATATGATTTCCAACAAGTGGTATCAGAGCATTATCGTTGTTGCATGCAAGATCGGGTTAGTTTTTCCGAGTTAATTTAATTATCATATAAAACTTGTTATTTAGGATTTATGAAGATAAATCATGAAATAATTTTGCATGTTAAAAATTTCTGGTCCTAAGTGAATTTTAGGACATTTTGGTTTATTTATGGATTTTTATTGTTCATTTTATATATTATTGGCATTAAAATGTGATTTTTATGATAAAAATGTCATTTTTGGACGAAAAATAGCTAAACTTCGAGTTTTTCAGTGGTTTTTGGATATGTTTTCACATATATTATCCACTGATGGCCTTTAAATTGACATGATAAAATAAGTTGTTTTGCTCGAAATATGGATTTTTCAAGTTCAAATGGTATTTAAATGGGTAAATAGGTTAATATGAGTTATATTTCGAATCTGGTCATGGAAATTTAGTATGTTGTCACATGCAAGTTTACAAGATGTGTGTAAAATATTTGGCTATAATGAAGTCTTTATGCATGATTTATGAATTTTTGTTGAAAAATCACATAAATAGTGACTTTAATAAGTAAAAATGCTAAAACATACTTCATGACTAAGGAAAAACGTCACATGTTGCATTTTATCATATATTTCAGATCTAAAAGTGAAAAGTTGGTATAAATAATTTTTCTCATATTTTTATGGTGATAATTGTTAAAATCGATAAACCGCAACATTGTTTTTCTCGATAAATTTTCGAACATTTTAACCTTAGTTTTGAACATTATGAGTTTCATGGTATTTTTCCAGAATGTTCATGAGTTTAAATTTCAAAATTTTAAATTATTTTAGATTTTTATGATTTAATTTGAAGTTTATGGCATAATTTTGTATTTTAGGTTCATTTATGAACAATATTAAGAAATATAGGTTAATTATTGTCAAATGTTATTGGAGACTAATTTTGAGTCCTAATATGGTTAGGGTAATTAACTTGAACATAAATATGATTTTATGTAATTATTGTGATTTAAAAAGGTTAAATCACGCAAATCCATAAAAAAACGATTAATATACGATATTGGCTCTTTAAAGGAGATTTAGCATAAAATTTGGCATGTTCATACATATTATAATGCTGCATTTTACTTATGATTGTCATATTTTATTTTTATGTAATTTTTGAATTATGTAATTTTACTTAGTATGGCCTTAGTTTTAATTGATATTACCCGAAATGTATGGGAATATCGATTCGGTTGTAATTATTGTGATCTCGTATCACCGTTTTGTAATTTAATAGATTTATTTTTATTTTTAATTACAAATGTATAATAGGAAATTATGTAATTTATTATGTAATTTATTTATTCCGGAGTTCCTTGAAGACGGTGCCATTCGAAAAGGCGATCCATCAAAGAAAGTGTTGCCTTGAAATGCGTGCCAAGACCAAAGTTCAAGGGACCAAAGGAGTTGGTTTCTGAATTTGTAATAGTTTATTAGATTTACTATTTTAGGAAGGCCATACTAGGATTTTATCTTTATGCTTTGCATTTTATTTGTATGTTGCATTGATCGCTAAATCGCCATAACTAAACATGCATTTTAAATCGAGTTTATCGACCGTGTCAATTACAATTATCGTAGTTCACCGCTTTAGTTCACTTAAAACGTGATAGATAATAAATTGACATGACCTCTCGCTAAAATAAACAATTGAGACTTAGCCTTACCAAAAAATAGAAACCATGAAAACCAATTTCATGAGGGAGTGCACTCGGCCCTACCAGGGTACAAACCTTGTTACGTAGGGGAAGTGGGTGATAAATGTCTACCCATCGAATTTATAAAGATAAGGGTTATATTCGGCTTTACCGATGCCCAAGTTGATGTAAATTTGGATCATGGACACATTTATTCGAAATTTGGGTTGAACTTAACGAAAGTATTCTCGACGGTTGCCGGATGTGTTTCGGGCTAAAGATAAATATTAATGTAATTTTATCGACCAAGAGTTCTAAAAGTAGAATCAATTAAAGAGTTAATCCACAGAGTTATATTGATGAGGGTTGTATTCGGCTTTACCGATGCCCAAGTTAATATGAATTTTGATCTTGGAATCATTTATCATAGTTGGGTAGAGGTCACTATGTAAATGCTTTACTTGTTATTTACAAGTATTAATAAAACGATAAATGTTAAGTTTTCCACTATTCCGTTATCATATTGTTCTATTTCTTTACCACAAATCATATACGATATCATTTCGGTTTTTGATTCAAATCTCCATTAAAACATCGTAACTAAAGACAAATTTGAATTTGCTTTTAAAACCTCATATGAACCATTGCTAAGGATCTCTTGTAAAGAGTATAGATAAAAGTTATTCGTGATCAAAGGGTTTTTGATTCTTGACTAACATATCTACTTACAATGAATTGTTTCCCATATGCTTAATTGAGTTAAGTACTTTGAAACGTTAAATCATTTTGGTGACTAGATTTGTTAGAAATCGTAATTGACCAAAATACCGCAACCACTTCAATGAAACTTTTAGGACTAGACAAACGAATGAAGAGTAGTCTTCATGATTTTCATTTTGCTTCTCTTAGCAAAGACTCATTGAAATAAGTGGGAGCATTCTCTTAAATCGTTAAGAAAAGGGTGAGGTTTAATGAAGTAAAAATAGAATGGAATTGATACAAGGTAATGTTAAAGGTAAAGTTATTGAGAATAACGATACTAAACCTATCAATTCCGACCGATAAATTTTCCATTATCTTAATTGTTGGACGCCAGAAAGGAAACTACCCCAAATTATAGAAGAATATCATCAGGATATTTATTATTTGATCACCGTCAGTTGATTAACGTAAATCGATAACGGTTGGCTGACTAGAGTTTGACGTTATTATCGTGAGACGGCGGTGATCAACTGACCCCTTTCGGTCACACCTAAAGGAACAAACCCCAATTGACAACTAATAAATTGTATGAGATACAATTTATTTAGTCCCTTGATTTATTGACTAAAAGGTTAGTCGATTATTTTTAGAGAGATTTCGAGTTGCGAACTCGAGGCGCGGCTGTTATTATTTAATTATGCGATAATTGAATAATAAATTTATTGAGACGAGTTTTAGTAACTTAATTGTTAATTCACTAAAATTGTACTAATTGATTAATGTGATTAATATTAGTACGTAAATAATATGTGTAGCAGTACATGTATATTTACGGAGTATTTTGGACAAAATTATTCGGGAAGCATTTAAACATAAAATGATGTTTAAAGTAAATTTACACGTATTTGTGCGACAAATATAAGAACCGATTTGGACCCTTAAATGGGTGATGGAAATCGTGTAAATGGGATTGTGTGTTACTTTAAACACAATCATTCCACTTACACATTTTTCTTCCCAAAAATGCTTTTGTTCTTTTCTAAACTATGCTTCATTCGGCATATTAAAATAAGAAAAGATAACACTCCACTCACCCTCTCTAAAAACAGGTTTCACCCCCCCCCCCCCCCTAACACTCCATCAACTGTTCATTTTACATGCTTGAACATTTTGCATGTGAACAAAAATTATTCATCTCTCTAAAAATAATAAAAACCATTTACTAAGATTTCTTAGTAAAACAAAATATTTACTAAGATTGTTAGATTATTGGGTTTTGTTCTTGGGTGCATATTGAAGGAGATCTTCTAATTTGAATATTTGTTCTAGGAAGATCATCCATCTTTTATTAGAACAAGAACAATCTAGATAGGTGATCTAGATTGTGGCCAATTTACCATCAAAATCAATGTAAGGAAATTATATTTCCATAAATTTATTTATTATGCTTTTATATTTGCATGCATGTTACATATATCACATAAAAATGAATTATGAGATAATTTAATTTTTAATTAGAGAGTCTAATATGGATCTATGATCTTTCAAGTGGTATAAGCGCTAGGCTTGTAATTTGCATGTTGATTTTAAGCATATTAAACTAATTATGAGATAATTTGAAAAACTCAAAAATTGTGTTAGAAGAGATTTTAGCACGAAAACTTTTGGGCATGCATACCTACTGATCTCAAAAGGTTTGTGGTAAAATTTGGTGACTTATGAAGTTATTTTGCTATTTTTAATGATTTTTGGTAGAAAACCGAGTCAAAAATGTCGTATTTTGGTTAAGAGTTAACTAAAAATAGCTAAAGGCTGATTCGGGTCATAAAACTTTTATATTGTTTCATGCATATTTTCTATAGATTGTATGTAAAATTTTGAAGGTTGGTTTGAAGTTTTGCATGTTTATTGATTTTATGAGATAAAAGTCGATAAAAGTGAATTAAATTAATCATATATTTGAAACATTTGTTCCTACCCTTGATAAATTTATGTATATTTAAAAATATGATTTAGTTAAAAGTGAAATTTAAAATGTGATTTCACCTTGTTTTGATGTTTATTGGTTTTTGTGGTTAAAAACCGATAAATATCGATTTTTTTCCTCATAAAATTTATCCAAAATTTTTGGGATATTTTTCTGACATTTTGGTGTTCTTGGGAGTGTTCCACAACAGTTTTTGATAATTTTTCAATTATTTTGGATTTATTACTTAAACTTTAAGATTTTACCGATTAAATTAGCAAATATCAACAAATCAACTAATTATTCATCATCAAATTAGTGAAGACTAATTTTGAGGTCCAAAACAGTTTGGACAATTAGTTTGGACTTAAATGAGATTTAAGACTTGATTATTGATTTTTACAATTTAAAAATCGACTAAATCCACAAAACCGAGCAAGATACCAACGATTGTAAGATAGGGCGATTTTTGCATCATTTTATAGTATTTTACGCATATTTATTTATGTTGAATGAATGATTGTCATTTATTTAAAGTATTTAATTTGTTGTACCTAGTATGGCCTAGTTTATTTTAATCGTTATTACCCGAAATGAATGGGAATAACGATTTGTTTGTAATTTAAATACGATCTTGTATCGTCGGTTTGTAATTAATTAATAGTTTTATTTATTTTCTTATTTAATGTATAATAGGAATAGCTATGTAATTTAATTGTAATAGTTATTTTTACCGGCGTTTCCAAAAGACGGATTTACATCGAGATGGAGTCTATTTTTGGAAAGGTGTTCCAAATCCCACTAGAAGAAGCCCCTTTGGAAGATGTTCCTATGAAGAGGCAAGGGACCAAGGAGTTGGTTTACGATATGTAATAGTCTAGTTTTTATTAACTAGGAGGCCATACTAGGTTTATTCATATGCTTTTTTGCTTTTATTTTTCCGCGCATGCCAAAATCGCCATTCACATGCATTTTATTTTCGCGGTTGTCAATTCACGTCATTTACATTCATCGACTTCGTTCACTTATTGGGAATTTATGACTAAATTGACAAGATCTCTCACATAACTAAAATTGAGATTAGCCTTACCAATTAGTAACACCTATGAATACCTTGTTCATTAGAGCCACGCTCGCCCAAGCGGGATACTCTCTTTTTACCTCGGGTAAGTAGGGTGGTAAACGGTTATCACACGCCAAAGTTGGTTGGACTCAACGGGGTATAAGACGGTCTTGTATTCTGGGGCTAGTAGACGGATTTAAGGAAATTCGTCAACCAAGAGTTCTAGAGGTAGAATTAGTCAACCGTAAACTTACCGAATTTACAGGATTATGGGATGTTTCGCCCAAGCGAAGCTCATTTTTGTTTAAAATTTGGGTCTTGGAATCATTTATATAATTTAGTGGGAGATCATTATATAAATGTTAAAACTTCTTAAAGACGTTTCACAAGTAAAATTAAAACTCCATCGACTACTACACTAGGCAAAGACTCATTGCTAAGATCCATAATGGACAAATGTATCTTAAAAGATGACGATAGTAACTTTCTTGAATGGGAATCCAACATCAAAAGTGCTGCGTTGTCCGACAACGTGCTCACTTACTTGACCGATGCCCCTCCCATCGAGCCCGGTTTAAGGACTTTATCGGCGGTGCGGACCGCCTATGATGACCATGTGAGGACGTCGAATGATATCAAAAATGTGTTGATATGGTCGATGTCCCCAAATCTCAATTTTTCATTCATATCCTTCAATGCATACGAGATATTCACTCGTATGAATTCTATGTTTTGGCAAACACCAAAAGTTCGCCAATACGAAGCGGCGGCACGCTTCTTTGAAGCAAAGCTTCAGAGAGGCCAAATGGTTGGTCCCCATGCGCTAAAAATGGTCGAATATGTCGACATCCTAGAGCGTCTAGGAAGTAAGATTCCGAAGACTCTTATGGTGGATCGCATCCTAAACTCATTTCCTTCCAAGTTTCCCATTTTAGGGTGAACTATAACATGAATGGCATGGATAAGAGTTATCATGAAATTCATGCGCTCCTCACCCAAGCGGAGAGGGATATGGAAGCTAGTGGGAGTGAGAAAGGGGATGTTCTCACCATGAAATTGAAGAACATGTCCCTTGGAGTTAAGAAAGGAAAGGGGAAGGAAAAGTCCCAATTCAAGAAATCGTCAAAGAAACTAGACAAGGGAAAAGGGAAAGTCGTTGTGAATGGCAAACCCATGGCAAAGAATGTCAAGCTCTCCGAGGACGAATGTTTCCATTGTAATGGGAAAGGGCATTATAGGAGGAGTTGCCCCAAATACTTGGAGGACCTCAAGGAAGGGCGTGTGATGCCTACTGGTATGATTTCCTCTCTCTATATGATAGACGTTAATTATGCTTGCACTTCTACTTGGGTACTAGATACCGGATGTGGCTCTCACTTTTGTAATCATTTGCAGGGTTTAAGGGACGTGCGAGCACTAGCAAAAGGTGATGTGGATCTCCACATGGGCAATGCAGCTAGAGTAGCGGCCGTTTTCTTGGGGACCTATGTGCTCAATTTAGCTAGTGGTCTAGAGTTGTATTTAAATAAGTGTTATTTTGTACCAACTTTAACCAAGAACATCATCCCCATTTTCGCGTTAGACGCGGAAGGCTTTTGTTTTATGATTAAGGACAATAGTTGTACTTTTTCATTGAATGATGTGGTTTATGGCAAGGCCATTTCAATTGGAGACATTTATGTTTTAAATGATGTTAATGACGTTTATCATGTGGAAACTAAAAGGCTCAAAATGGGTGATCCTAATGAATTGTACCTTTGGCATTGTCGTTTAGGTCACATAAACGAAAGACGCATTAAGAGACTTGACACGTCTGTCGTGTACCTGTCAAAAATAACCAACTGGCTCTAACTAATATAGGTAGGGAAGTCGGGTCGAATCCACAGAGAGGTAGGAAATTGTCTGCTAAAACTAGGTTCGCCAAGGTAACCAATTTGGGGGTTTATAAAATGTGATTTCTAAACTAAGAGGACAAGGAGAAGAGAAATAAAAAGAAAGAGTTTAACAGAATAAGGAGAATAGCTAAGACAAACGGTTCACCATAATCATCTGGTCGAGTAATCTAGGTCCCAGGTCAATGCAGTACGGTCTAAGGGGTAGCGAATGTCACCTTTCGGTCCTTAATTCACCCTAAAGTGTAAACAGTTTAACTTTCGCCCCTCGCAATACTCTATTGTTCGCTACTAGTCTCCGCCTCTTCCAACCTTTCGGTCCAGGTCAAGGTCCACTAAGAATAAGGGTCTAACCGCGTCGACTCGATTAGGCAATTACAATTAATTGTAGCATTTAAACAACAAAGACGATACCGGCATTAACCTAGTAGATCGATTACCCTCCCTTCATGTTATGGATCCCCTATAGTCTTAGCATAGGAAATTAGCTACTCATAATCGTCGGATTAACAATTACAATAACCAAATAATTTAAACTAAGCATGATAAATAAACTATTAAGAGACTGATTGAACAATTATAAAGCAAAGAGAGAAAAGGATTTAAAAGCAGTAAATACGATTAAGAAATAAACTAGATTGATAATACCGAATCCGAGTAACAAATGTAGAGAATAGAAATCCAAAGAACAGTGACAAAAGTAGCAGTCGGAAATGTACGTAGTGCCGAGAGAGGAGTAACGTGATGTTCTCCTCAGTCTTATATTGCAAAATCGTCTTAAACCTAATCTATGGACTGATTACAAGAGCCCATAAAAGATTAGGCGGAAATAAACCAAAAGCACACGAAAACCCCTCGATCGAGTAGAAAGATTACTCGATCGAACGCCAAATCACTCGATCGAGCTAGAACAACCTCTCGATCGAGCAATCGCTGCAGAACTTCCTCGATCGACTCCTTAAACTGGTCGATCGACCAATCTTGAGTGTGTAAAGCATTCGATCGAGCAGCAAACCACTCGATCGAGCTATATAAGCATGTTAGGACTTTGAAATGCTTTCCAAACTCAGCTCATGCGTCTTCCAAATGTTAGATGTCTAAGCTCCGGCTCCTTATTTCCCATGAATGCATACAATTGGGACAATTAAGGATTGATTTAGCTCCTCTCTGGTCAATTCCTGCAAAATACAATAAACGGACCAAAGTAGAATATTTGGGGGTATTTGTAGCCAGATGCTACATAAAAGGCACAGAAATGCGTGTAAAAATGAGGTGAAAACCTTATATAAAAGACACGCATCAAATCTCCCCAAACCAAACCTTTGCTTGTCCCCAAGCAAATATGAATGCAACTAAGGGTAAACAATGGAACGGGACCAACGCATCAGCTACAAATCATCCACTAGAACCAATTTAATGCAACCAAATGACAAAATGGCGACTGAAAAGTGCAAACGAGTTAAATTAATGTTTCAAGCTTACTGAACCGTCGACCTTGCAAGATTCAAAGTTGTCGGACTCTCACGGGTCGCTCGTCACTCAAAATCAGGCACAAGGTGAGTATATATGTGAAAGATAGGAAGAAGCAAGACACTCACCTAACTCGACCTATAAGAACATGCATGCAGTTAACATGAATAAAGTCTCTACAACCGTACATATGCATTCCAACCATACTAATGACCAAGACACGTGCCGAGGACTTACATTTGGGTTAGTGAGGTAATGGGTAAGAAGGGGCTAAAATGAGTTTGGATATGTGGGGTTAATAGCCAGGCTAGCAACAACGGATCCAAACATAGACTGCATCCCAACTTCGTACTCATAACAGCAAGATGAAACGGTGCAAAATTATGCACTAAACTCACAAAACACCAAAAATCGTCAACTCCCCATAAAATGTAAATAAACCGTGGGAGTGTGAAACATTGTGCAATTCTCATTCTTTTTTTTTTTTCATTTCGAATTTTTCATTTTCTATATTTTTTTTTCTTCTTTCTTCGCACTTTTCGTTCTCTTTTTTCTTCAATTCAACAATTTTTTTATTTTTTTTTCTTTCCCTTCAATCTTTCCACCATCTTCTGAAATCAGATAAAATAACCATATTGCAATAAAACATTCCAAGAACTACTCGTTACTAGCTCAGCTAGGGTAGGAAGTATTATAGAAAGTAGTTGATAGGACAAAAAAGGCAATTTGGCTATGTGAGGCTCATGGGTAGAATGAAATAAGGGGGACTGCCTCTCCTAACACGTGTCACCATCCACAGACCGAATGCATACAGGTATTAAGAAGACTAGACTCATGCTTATGCAAATTGATGTTACATGTCTTAAAGAGAGTACTACTCACATCCTAGATGGCTTAGGTCATGAATGTCACCAGTTTTTTAAGTCGTAGCCTCGAGAATGTAATGTAGCTTGCCGACATAAAGAATCAAGTCTATTCGTTCAGATAAAGAAGAAACAAAAACTCGTAGATTATGCACATAATCATGCCAATTAAATGTCAAGAAAATGCAAGGCTCAAATAAGGGTTCAAAGTAGCGTCAATGCTCAAACGTTCCGACTCAAATTAAACATGGATTTTTTTTTTTTTAATTATATGATTTTTTTGAAATTAATTAAAACAACAATGCATGCGGAAATAAATAAACGTGCAAGCAAAAATGCAAGAAACATGCAGACACAGATATGGATGCATACCTCCCCAAACCAAACCGTACAATGCCCTCATTGTACCAAAAATAGGGAAAGAAATGCAAACTGAAAAGAAAAGGAGAAGTGGAGTCGGAAAACTTACAAAACGTCATATAGCGGGACCTCCCCAAACCGACCATGAACATGGGAGGTCAAAGAAAGTCAAACAGTGGCTTTATAGACGTAAAACAGCAGCTCGAGGTCATAACTACTCGATCGAGCGCCTGGAACAGCTCGATCGAGTGAACCAGTGTATTGGAAGGGCTCGATCGAAGGACGGATCACTCGATCGAGTTAACACGGGTTTGGATCTGGTCGATCGAGGACATTATCCCTCGATCGAGTAACAGCTGCATCAGAAAGTGCTCGATCGAACACAAAGTCATTCGATCGAGTACTTTAACCAGCAAAAGGCGCATTAAAAGCAAGGAAAAACATGGAAAGTTCGTAAAACAGCGTCTAAAGTTCAACGTAAAGCTAAAGAAAATTAAACAGTTTAACAAAAGTACAATAAAACAGTCCGGGCTGCCTCCCGGAGAGCGCTGGTTTATGAGGTCCCGCACGACCTTTTTCCAGATCATCCAAAAGCACAAATCATCGGCCTACTACTAGGCCTCGATCGGACGCGATAGCTTCAAAGAATCGTCAGCGGACATCCGGCCTCCACTGACTTGGCAATGTAAGAACAACGACTTCCTACAAACATCCGGGTCCCAATCTATCACCTCATCACGCACTTTTTCCTAGACGGTGTGGCTTTATCAACACCTCCTCCTGGGTCGTCTATCCAGGCAGTTCCCGACTTCATGCTAAGAGCACCCATCTCACCTCCCGGGTCTTTGAACTTGTCAAGACCTGTAGAAAGAGAAACAAAGGCATGTTCCTCCAATTCGCTCGCAGAATGGGGCGGAGGCATCATAAAAGCAGCAATAATATGTGACTCAGAAGGACTATCAGACGGTATATCCAAGGACTCTTTATGAGGGACATCATCACATGGCGTGATGTGCATGGGTTCCCTAGGGTCATCAGACCTAGTAAAAACCAAGTCCTCCCCTCCGACCTGAAAGGTAAGTGTCCCAACCCCGACATCAAAAATTGCGCCAGCAGTGTACAAAAATGGTCGTCCCAAAATAATGGGAACATTGCGGTCTTCGGGTATGTTTAAGACAATGAAATCAGCGGGAATATAGAAATTCCCGATCCTAACAGGTATGTCATGTAAAGCTCCTTTGACTCGTATATAAGAATGGTCAGCTAGCTGAACAGTCGTTCTAGCGCGCGTAAACTTAGTCAATTTCAATTTCAACGCCAGCGATAAAGATAAAATGTTGACATTAGAATCGAGGTCACATAAAGCATTATCAAATGAATGGGTCCCTATAGAACACGGAGTAGGAAAACGACTTGGGTCAGACATATTAGGGGGGGTCCCATTTCGAAGAAGTGCGCTGCACTCTTCAGTCATAGCAACATTCATTACCGTCTTAACATCACTAATATCCCTCTTAGACCAATTAATTTGACCGATAAATTCAGAATAAGAGGGTACCTGGGCAATCATCGCTTTGTAGTGATCAGCGACATTGAGATCTCGGATACGGTCCAGGAATGCACGGTGTGGCATCAATCGTTGTGGGTAAGGAAGTGACCGAACAGTAATACTACTCGATCGAGTAGCTTCCTCATCATCTATAGTCGGTTGAGGGTCAGTGAATAGCTGAATGAACGCTTCTTCCTCAAGAGCCTTCGATCGAGTGTTTACATCCTCTCGATCGAGGGGTACAGCATCAGTCTCATTCGATCGACCGATTTTATCACTCGATCGAGTGATTTCTTCAGCAATTTCAGTCGATCGAGTAAAAATTCCACTCGATCGACCATCCTCAATTTCTGTAATGCTTGATCGACCATAATTATCACTCGATCGACTGATGGGATGAATAAGTTCACTCGATCGAGTTGATTTTTCACTCGATCGAGTGTCTGCATTGCACGCAGCAAGTATTGATTCCAAAAACTCGTCTAAATCATCCTCCGGGGTATCGTCAGCTATCAAAACCCCGTCTTCCTGCACTTTAGGCTTTTCATGAGTAAAGCCCGCTTGGAAATTTATTGCACTGACTGAATTGCATGTCGGTAGAAGATTGGCTCGGTCCTTCGCGAGTGTTAACTGCGCGACTTGTTCCCTCAATTCTGCTATGACCGTGTCCTTACTATCGCGCATGCGCAGCACAAGGGATTTTAATTCAGCAACTTCTTCAATTGCAGAAGAATAGACCGGCTGCGGCACTGGCGTAGGAGGGGTAGAGACATTCTTTATCTCCTCATACAGCTGAGAAAAAGGAACCCCTTGCTTGTATTTCTTATAAGCAAGGGCACGCCCTACAATTGCCATGCATTCATAAAGGTCATGCCCTTCCTCGCCACATCTACCACATGGTTCTATATGCTCAGTGATCGAACAGCCTTGTAACTTAGACATTTTGGCAGATAGACTTACACAACAATGAACAACCTGCAAATTAATCAAAACTTCGCAAAAATGAGATCAGCCTCAAGGAATAAATTCCTTGAGACGAGAGACAAACTTAATTAAAGCGACAAAATTGCGCCACCTCCCCGGCAACGGCGCCAAAATTTGACACGTCTGTCGCGTACCTGTCAAAAATAACCAACTGGCTCTAACTAATATAGCTAGGAAAGTCGGGTCGAATCCACTGAGAGGTAGGAAATTGTCTGCTAAAACTAGGTTCGCCAAGGTAACCAATTTGGGGGTTTATAAAATGTGATTTCTAAACTAAGAGGACAAGGAGAAGAGAAATAAAAAGAAAGAGTTTAACAGAATAAGGAGAATAGCTAAGACAAACGGTTCACCATAATCATCTGGTCGAGTAATCTAGGTCTCAGGTCAATGCAGTACGGTCTAAGGGGTAGCGAATGTCACCTTTCGGTCCTTAATTCACCCTAAAGTGTAAACAGTTTAACTTTCTCCCTCGCTGCAATACTCTATTGTTTGCTACTAGTCTGCCTCTTCCAACTTTTCGGTCCAGGTCAAGGTCCACTAAGAATAAGGGTCTAACCGCGTCGACTCGATTAGGCAATTACAATTAATTGTAGCATTTAAACAACAAAGACGATACCGACATTAACCTAGTAGATCGATTACCCTCCCTTCATGTTATGGATCCCCTATAGTCTTAGCATAGGAAATTAGCTACTCATAATCGTCGGATTAACAATTACAATAACCAAATAATTTAAACTAAGCATGATAAATAAACTATTAAGAGACTGATAGAACAATTATAAAGCAAAGAGAGAAAAGGATTTAAAAGCAATAAATACGATTAAGAAATAAACTAGATTGATAATACCGAATCCGAGTAACAAATGTAGAGAATAGAAATCCAAAGAACAGTGACAAAAGTAGCAGTCGGAAATGTACGTAGTGCCGAGAGAGGAGTAACGTGATGTTCTCCTCAGTCTTATATTGCAAAATCGTCTTAAACCTAATCTATGGACTGATTACAAGAGCCCATAAAAGATTAGGCGGAAATAAACCAAAAGCACACGAAAACCCCTCGATCGAGTAGAAAGATTACTCGATCGAACGCCAAATCACTCGATCGAGCTAGAACAACCTCTCGATCGAGCACTGCTTGCAGAACTTCCTCGATCGACTCCTTAAACTGGTCGATCGACCAATCTTGAGTGTGTAAAGCATTCGATCGAGCAGCAAACCACTCGATCGAGCTATATAAGCATGTTAGGACTTTGAAATGCTTTCCAAACTCAGCTCATGCGTCTTCCAAATGTTAGATGTCTAAGCTCCGGCTCCTTATTTCCCATGAATGCATACAATTGGGACAATTAAGGCTTGATTTAGCTCCTCTCTGGTCAATTCCTGCAAAATACAATAAACGGACCAAAGTAGAATATTCGGGGGTATTTGTAGCCAGATGCTACATAAAAGGCACAGAAATGCGTGTAAAAATGAGGTGAAAACCTTATATAAAAGACACGCATCAAGACTTGCTTCATCAAAAGTGCTCAAACCATTTGATTTCGAATCTTATGGTATATGCGAGTCTTGCCTTTTAGACAAGATGACTAGTGCACATTTTGCGGGAAAAGGGACACGAGCCAGTGAGGTTTTGGCTCTCATACATTTGGATGTGTGTGGACCATTAAACATCACCGCTAGAGGAGGATTTCACTACTTCATTACTTTTACTGATGACTTGAGTAGATATGGGCATGTCTACTTGATGAAGAACAAGAGTGAAGCTTTTGACAAATTCAAGGAGTTTCAGAATGAAGTAGAGAACCAATTGGATAAAAAGATTAAGACACTACGATCCGATCGTGGTGGTGAATACCTAAATTCTGAATTTGATTCACACCTGAAAGATTGTGGTATAGTATCACAATGGACTCCTCCTGGCACACCACAATTAAATGGTGTAGCAGAAAGAAGAAACCGAACTTTATTAGTCATGGTTTGGTCAATGATGAGTCTAATCGAGCTTCCTGATTCGTTTTGGTGTTTTGCCATCTTGTCTGCAATATTTTC
The DNA here is from genome assembly GCF_048544455.1 of Silene latifolia. Classification (NCBI taxonomy): domain Eukaryota; kingdom Viridiplantae; phylum Streptophyta; class Magnoliopsida; order Caryophyllales; family Caryophyllaceae; genus Silene; species Silene latifolia. Next base: position 89,983,314 of record NC_133534.1, read on the forward strand.
ACTAAATCGAAGCCAGACTAAAGCGGCCGATAAGACTCCATATGAGATATAGACAGCGAAAGTCCCTGATTTGTCATTCATGCGCATTTGGGGTTTTGAAGCGTATGCCAACATCAAGTCTCACAATAAGCTTGCACCCAGATCTGACAAATGTCTGTTTGTAGGATATCCAAGGGAAACACGTGGCTATTACTTCTAAAATAAAAACGAGAACAAAGTGTTTGTGGCTCGTGATGCTGTCTTCCTAGAAAGAGAGTTTATTTCTAGAAGACAGAGTGGGAGAAAATTTGAACTTGACGAAGCTCGAGAGCCACAAACCGAGAATGAGGTAGAAGAGAAGTTGGAGGATAAAGTTCCCTCCACCTCTGCAACGGTGATCATTCCTAGAAAGTCAAGTAGGGTTTCGAATCCACCTAACCGCCACCTTGGTAACATCGAAGAGGATGGTGTTTTGCTACTTTTGGAAAGTGATGGAACCCACTACCTACAAATCGGCCATGTCTAGTGATGCGTGTGTTTTATATAGGGGTTTTTACCTCGTTTTTACACGCATTTCTTTGTTTTTTATGTGGCATCCAGCTACAAATACCCCCGAATAGTCTACTTTGGTTTGTCTTGTATTAATTGCAGGTACGAACCAGAAAGGAGCGAAATCAGGGCTGAACTTGTCCTAATCGCATGCATTTTGGAGAACGAGGATTGGAGTTTGGAATCTGTCACTTAGAGGTGCGTGAAGTGGCCTCGGAAGGTATCAATGGGTCCACCCATGATTATATAGCTCGATCGACCCATTATGCTACTAACAATGGTCGATCGAATGCTTTATCCTCCAGGAATCACTCGATCGAGCTCTGCCTTTACTCGATTAAGATAGCCATCCTCTGAAGTCTTCAATCGAGCATCCTGTCCACTCGATTAAGAGTTTAGGTGTTTTATGCGGGTTTTGAGTTTATTTCGAGATTTCCCTTTTGTAATTAGGATAAATAAGTATGACGACAGTCAGAATACTCCTCTTCTCCTCTCTTTTTTTCGACTACTCCTCCTATTACTCCCTCTTAGAATTTTGTACTTGGAACCCTAACTCTCAACTATTTCCCCCTCTTTGTAATCGGTACTCTCTAGTCCTAATCCTTAATTAATTACTTTGATCTATTGCTTTCTTTCAATTAGTCTCTATTGTTGTTATTCTCTTTTTAGACTCTTACTATGTTGATTTCTTCTGGTTTATGTATTGTTGTTGTTTACCCAATAATTATGCATAGCTAATCTCCTTCGCTAAGACATAGGGGAGCCATGATTTTAAGGGAACTATGAATAGGTGATTAGAACTTGATGCGAATTAGATCCATGTTGTTAATCGCTCCATATAATTGGTCTTGTCTACTTGAGTCGAAGCAATTAGATAATTAATTTCGGTACACTTTAACCTGGATCGGAAGATTGGAGAAATTAAGACCTGAAGTGAACATTAGGGCATTCTAATGAGGGCGGAAGTTAAGTTAGAATTGATGTCTTAGGGCGAATAGCGGACCAGAAGGACCTTTTCACTACCCTGTAGATCGAATTTGTATTGACCCGAGACCCTAGACCATATTTCTTAAGAATCATGGTGAACCGACTGTCTTAGCTGTTTTTCTTTCCTTGATATTTGCCAACTTTCTTCTTTGGTTTCCTCTACTTTATTTCTCTCTTTTGATCTCCTTAGATTAGAACAACCATTAAAACCCCCAAGAAACAGTTACTCAAACGGACTTAGTTTAGCAGACATTTTCCCATCTCCCTGTGGAGATCGACCCTACTTCTACTAGCTTATGTTAGTTGTTTTAGGTAATTATTTTTGATACTAAAACAAAGGTATCAAATTTTGGCGCCGTTGCCGGGGAGGTGGCGTAATTTTGTTGCTTATTTTAAGTCTGTCTCTCGTCTCAAGGAATTTATTCCTTGAGACTGATCTTATATTTTTTCAGTGCTTTATTAGTGTTGCAGAAAATCTGTTCTAGAAGAGAACATTGTCATATCTGACCTTCTGTAGACTCTATTTGCCAATATGCTGAATATAGCCAGTCACTCAGAACCTACGGTGGATTCTTTGCCTAAAGGTTTCTTGCTTCCTACTACAGATGCAAGGACCTTTGGAATTAATCCATCTTATATAAAGTTAGTTGAGAGAAATCTCTTCAGGGAGGTACCTGGTGAAGATCCATGTAAGCATATAGAGCTGGTTACAGAGTACTGTTCCACCATTCCCTAAGCTAATGGGGTGACACAGGATAGGGTCAAGGGAGTTCTTTTCCCCTTTTCTTTGACTGATGATGCCCGAGAATGGTTGCGAGATTTGGACAGGGAAGCTCCCGGTGTTACTGACTGGAGTTCCCTTGCTTTAGCCTTCTACATATGGTATTTCCCACCATAACGCACTAATGCGTTGAGAAGCCAAATAACTGCATTTGAACAATTGTATACTGAAGATCTGAATGGAGCTTGGACTAGGTTCAAGAAACTTGTTCGTTCTGTGCCTCATCATGGCTTCAAGCATTGGTTCATATGTACCCAATTTTACAATGGGTTATATCCTGACCAGAGAGCCATACTAGACAATGCGGCAAAAGGGAGGTCCCAGAAAAAGTTTGAAGATGATAAATGATGGCATCTTATTGAAGAAATGGCCATTCACGTAGCTGAATATGGAAATCCCAGAGAAGGTAGGCAAGTAGCTAAGTCTTTGGTAGCTGGAGTGGAAAGTTCCAGTGGAAGGTTAGATAATTCGGAGATCTTACAAATTTCAGGTGTGCATGAACAAGTTTATGCCATAACTGAGCAAGAGGTAATTTGTGGTAGATGCGGTACAGAGGGACACGACCCTATTATTTGTATTGCGGATATGGAGCGAGTCCGTGTTTATCGACAATTCAAGCAATGAGTGCCTCTAGTCATTCTAAACCAATGCCACAGCAAGTTGATTCACCCTCTACAATTGGAGAACTTACAGAGTTGAAGTCCTTGGTGTTGAATTTAACACTTCAGCTTGAAAGGAAGACTGACAAAGACGACAACGCTATAGAAGAGCTGCAAGACCAAGGTGCGCGTCTTTCATCCGCGCAAAGTCAAGTAAATAACCCACCTCAATGTGACCCAATCAATGCCATAAATCTCCGAAGCAGTCTTACTTATGATGGACCGAAAATGCCGGAAGATGAAGATATAACTGCTGATGAGATCCCGGAAATTATTTTGGAGGAGTTAAGTAACGATGTCCCTGCTGAGCATCGTCAAGTGCCTCGATTGAATGCCACTTCTTCTTGATCGAGTGATATATCCTCCGAAGGTACTCGATCGAATACCCTCACTGTTCGATCGAGAGAAGCCCAGACTGACGTTCTCGATCAAGGAGGTTATTCTTCTCGATCGAGTAATTTGCCCAAAAACGAACTGTGCTGAATTTGATGAACTCGATTGAGAGGTATACATTTCTCGATCGAGTAATTTTCCTGAAGAAACTATTCGATCGAGTGGGAACAATACTCGATCGAATGCCTGTGCCAGCGGAAGTCCTATTTCCAAGCGTAATTCCGCTACCGTGTCGTCTTCCCCTGCTGGGGAGATGTCACGTTCTGTCAAAGGTAAAGAGAAGGTCACGGGCCCGCTTATTGCTACCAGAGTTCCTTATCCGGGACGCCTGAAATATGCTAAGGTCGAGTGACAGTACGGTAAGTTCGTGGACGTGGTCAAGAACCTTAAGGTAACCGTCCCCTTTAGTGAACTTATTACCCAGGTACCTACTTACGCAAAATTTATGAAAGATATTTTGACGCGTAAGAGAGAGCTTAGTGAATTCGAGACTGTTGCTTTTATGGAAGAGTCTAGAAATTTACTTCTCAATAAAGCTCCACCAAAAATGAAAGATCCGGTTAGTTTCTCTATTACCTGTACAATAGGAAATGAAGTGATAGATAAGGCTCTCTGTGATTTTGGAGCCACTGTCAGTGTCATGCCCTTTTCTGTCTGCAAGAAACTTAATATGGGTCACCTTCAAATAACTAACATCACCTTAAAGATGGCTGATAGATCTATTAGACGATCCTTGGGTATCTTAGGCAAGTTCTTTATACCAGTGGATTTCGTTGTTTTAGACATAGCTGAGGATACCCGGACCCCAATTATACTAGGAAGATCGTTCTTATGTATAGCAGGGGCCATTATTGATGTTAAACAAGGGCGTTTGACTCTTGCAGTGGGGGATGACATGATCACTTTTAGTTTACCTGGTACACTTGCTCGGCCAATGATAGAGGATACTTGCTATTCAGTTGATATTGTTGACGAGTCTGTTTATGAATTCTAGTCGGATTCCTTTATAAAAGATCAACTAGAAGCTTTGATGCTTTTAGATGAGTGTGCAGATAACCCAGAGAACAATGACGCTGTGTTGGATTTGCTTGAAGCTGCATTAGATGAGCGTGAACTCACCGACGCTGAAGGAGAGAGAGTGGAACAAATGATAAATACTCTTTGTGCCATAGAGGTAAAGGTACCTAAGCGTAAGCCTCTTCCTTCTTATCTTAAATATGCATTTTTAGATAATACAGAGCAATATCCAGTTATTGTTAGCGCTAAATTGGATGATGATCAACTGACCGCTTTTTTAGCTGTTCTTAAGAAAAACAAGAAGGCCATTGGTTATTCATTGGATGACATTAAGGGCATCAGTCCTGATATTTGTATCCACAGAATTGAGCTTAAGGAAGATCATAAGCCTTGTAGACAGGGTCCGCCGACTGAACTAGAAGATGCAGGATGTTGTGATGGCTAAGGTAATGAAGCTGCTCGATGCAGGTATTATCTATTATGTTGGTCATTCAGGTAGTTCCTAAGAAAGGAGGGACTACTGTGGTCAAGAATGATAAGAACGAATTGATACCTACTAGAGTAGTGACTGGTTGGCGGATGTGCATAGACTACAGACAGCTAAATGCTGCCACAAAGAAAGATCACCTTCCCTTTCCTTTCATTGATCAGATGGTAGAATGGTTAGCTTCTCATAAGTTTTTCTGTTATCTAGATTCATACTCAGGGTTCTTTCAGATCCCTATTAATCCAGACGATCAGGAAAAGACTACTTTTACTTGTCCTCAGGGTGTTTTTGCTTATCGCAGGATGCCTTTTGGTTTATGTAATGCCCCTGCCACCTTTCAAAGGTGCATGATGAGGATATTTTCTGAGTATATAGAGTCTATTATGGAAGTCTTTATAGACGATTTAAGTGTCTATGGAAGTGACTTTGCTAATTGTGTGTCTAACCTTGATAAAGGGTTGCAGCGCTGCATTGAGGTTAACCTTGTACTTAATTGGGAGAAGTGCTACTTTATGGTCAACGAGGGAGTTGTCTTAGGGCACTTAGTTTCTGACAGTGGTATTGAGGTTGATAAAGCAAAGGTGCAAGTGATTCAGCAATTGCCTCCTCCTGTTAATGTTAAAGGAGTGAGGAGCTTCATTGGTCATGCCGGTTTTTATAGCCGGTTCATTAAGGATTTTTCAAAAATTGCTAAACCACTTACACAACTGTTGCTTAAAGATTCCCCCTTTGCATTTAATGATGAGTGTCTTTCCGCTTTTAACAGGTTAAAGCAGGCCTTGATTTCAGCACCGATTATACAGCCTCCCAACTGGGACTTGCCGTTTGAGATTATGTGCGATGCTAGTTATTATGCACTAGGAGCGGTGTTAGGCCAGCGGAAAGACAAAGCCTTGAATGCAATATACTATACGAGCCGAACTTTGGATGAGGCTCAAGTGATGTACACCACTACTCAGAAGGAGCTGTTAGTAGTGGTTTATGCGCTGGAGAAATTTCGTTCTTATTTGATAGGGTCAGAAGTTACTGTTTTTACTGACCATGCAGCAGTGAGACACCTTCTTGCTAAGAAGGAAGCTAAACCATGGCTGTTGAGATGGATACTTCTTCTCCAAGAATTTGATTTACAGATCAAAGATAAGAAGGGTGCAGAGAACGTAGTAGCTGATCATCTGTCGCGATTATCACAGCAGGAGGGAGAGGATTCTTTACCCATTGATGACTCTTTTCCCGATGATTCCTTATTTATTGTTTTGTCTTCTAATACTAAACATGATCCATGGTATGCAGATTTGGCTAACTATGTTGTTAGTGGCGAGCTGCCACCCAACCTTTCTTATCAGCAGAAGAAGCGTTTTCTCCATAACGCTAAGTAGTACTTCTGGGATGATCCTTATTTATTTAAGGAGTGTGAAGACGGTGTATTCCGCAGTGGGAGACCAAGGCAATCTTAGAGGGCTGCCATTCATCTTCTTATGGTGGTCACCACGGTCCGTCGCGCACCATGGTTAAGGCACTTCAATCTGGTTTTTACTTGCCTACTTTATTTGCCGATGCTAAAGTGTTTGTTTCAGCTTGTGATTCTTGCCAACGCTCTGGGAATATTTCTAAGAGACATGGGATGCCACAAAATGGCATCCTAGAGGTTGAGGTTTTTGATCTCTGGGGAATTTATTTCTAAGGACCCTTCCCGTCTAGCAAAGGTAACAGGTATATTTTGGTAGTTGTAGATTATGTGTCTAAGTGGGTGGAAGCGATTGCTTCACCTAATTGTGATGCCAAGACTGTGATTAAAATGTTTAAAAAGATTATTTGTCCCCAATTTGGTGTCCATAGGGTCGTTATTAGTGATGGGGGAATGCATTTTAAAGAAAAGAAACTTACTTCTATATTGTCCAAAGTCGGTGTCCAACACCCGTCGCGGTTTGGGGTATCATCCCCAAACTAGTGGGCAAGTTAAGGTCTCTAACAAGGAGATAAAAGAGATTTTGTCTAAGGTAGTTTCTAAATCACGGAAGGATTGGAGTCTAAAACTGGATGACACATTATGGGCTTATCGGACTGCCTTTAAAACACCGATTGGTGCATCACCATATCGGTTGGTTTATGGGAAGTCCTGTCATTTACCTATTGAGTTAGAGTGTAAGGCTTGGTGGGCTATACGTGAACTAAACTTTGATCCTAAGTTGTGTGATCAGAACCGTTTATTGCAGCTAGATGAACTGGAGGAGTTTAGGCTTTAGGCTTAATGACTATGATATAGCTCACACATCTACAAAGAGAAGACGAAGAGATGGCACGACAAACAGATCATACCTCGAGAATTTCATGTCGAGCAGAAAGTGTTGTTGTTTAATGACCGACTGCGCTTGTTTCCTGGTAAGCTGATGTCTAAGTGGAGTGGCCCGTATACGGTGACTGCTGTCGCTAAATTTGGGTCCGTTGAATTAGAGAGTTCCAAGGGTAACATGTTGATGTGACCATAATTAGCGCATATTTAGCCCCCGAATTAGCCTTGTTCCCATGCTTTTTAGTGCATATTTGGGTCATTTCTTATCTTTAGTTCTTTGTTTTGCATATTCTTTGAGATTTTGATCCCTTGGTAGGAAAGGAGTAAGAATCTTGCATTTTCATGGCAAAACGAGACTAAATTGATCGAATTCAATGACCAAGCATCAAGGAGAGACAAGATTAGAAGGCCTTTGTACATATTATAGTAGAAGAGCAATGTTGAGAAAGGATCCTTGAGTCCCCAAGGAAATCCCCAAGGAATTTATGAAGAAAAGGGAAGAAAAGAGGAAGATATGTTGCTGAGTGACAATCCGAGCGGATTGTCACCAATCCGTCCGTCCCGCAGCTGCACAATCCGTGCGGCTTTGCTTGAATCCGCTCGGATTCCACCTCCACAATCCGCCCGGATTCCCTTGAATCCGCTCGGATTCCAACGCCAGATTCCGCCCGTCCCGACCTTATTCCGCCTGGATTCCAGCACAGCACGATTTCCTCTTCTCCAAGCTACAAAGAAAGATGCCCTTCTCTCGAAAAATACCGGGTCCTCCTTGCTCAATCTAAAAAGTGTAATTACTAGTTTAGCCCTTAGTTAACCCTAATGCATCCTCCCTAATTTCCACTATAAATACCCCATTAGTCTAATTAGAGGAGCATGTTCTTCTTATCAATAATTAGAGTAGTTAATATCAATTAAATCTCTCTTTAGTATTGTAATCAACAATTAATCAAGTTCTAATACAAGTTTTATTTCCTTAATCTCTCTTTTGTTCATCCTTTCTTTTGGGTAATTGAAGATTATTTGGGTTATTATTGGGAGATTGACAACCTCTCAATCAAGCATTCAAGTACTTCTTTTATCTTTGCTTTATTATTGGAATCATTAGTAGGTATAATCTCTTAATCCCTTTTTAATTATTGTTAATTACTTTCATTTATTCATCATGTTTCATATTGTTGGTATGATTGACAACCTTGCTAGCATGATCAACATGATAATGAGTGAGTAGTCTCTTAGCTAGGGTTAATGGGTGATTAGGGGAAACCAACATGGGGAATGATGAATGCTTAAATTAATATGCTTTCATGTTTTATTTGCTTGCTTGTTTTGATCTCAACTCATGCACATGTTATATTTGATGAAATGCTAAGCCTATGAATCCTTGCATTTACTATCATCTTCTATCTTTTCAATGAGACTTGTAAGACATAACCCAACTCGAGTCTCATTAGACCATGCATGTTGTTGAGTAGGGAAGATTAAGTCGACTTGTAGGTGTTGTACAATCTAATCGATTCGGCTCCGGGACCAAAACTTTCCTAGGATTGTAAGATATAACCCAACTCAATCCATCACAACAATAATTGCTTGCTTATAATTTGAGAACATGTTTGTATGATCAATTCCCATGATTCCCCTAAGATCCCATGACACCCTAGTGCCTTTAATCAATTGTTTACACCCCTTTAATTCATCTTGCTTGTTTATTTTCATTGCTATTTTAGTTTAGTGACCTTCTACATCAACCCAATCTGTGACACCCCTTAGACATCACTAGTTGCAATAGAAATCTCATTTCAATACCCGTCCCTTGGGATCCGACCTTTACTTGCCTCTTTACTAATTGTAGAGTTGTTTGTGAAATTATAAATTGTGTTTTGATTCGACCGTGACCCAACGACCACATCTTAATTTGTGAACACAAAACGGACTCGCATAAAAAATGGCGCCGTTTGATCGAGGCCATTTGGTGTTCACAATTAAGTATATGTGGTCGTTGGTCAATGGTCGATACAAAACACAATTTATACTTCACAAACAACTCTACAATTAGTAAAGAGGCAAGTAAAGGTCGGATCCCAAGGGACGGGTATTGAAATGAGAATTCTATTGTAACTAGTGGTGTCTAGGGGTGTCACAAATTGGGTTGATGTAGAAGGTCACTAAACTAAAATAACAATGAAAGTAAACTAGCAAGATGAATAAAATAAGGGGTGTAAACAATTGATTAAAGGCACTAGGGTGTCATAGGTTCATAGGGGAATCATGGGATATGATCATACAAACATGTTCTCAAATTATAAGCAACCAATTATTGTTGTGATGGATTGAGTTGGGTTATGTCTTACAATCCTAGGAAAGTTTGGGTCCCGGAGCCGAATCGAGAAGATTGTACAACACCTACAAGTCGACTTAATCTTTCCTACTCAACACATGCATGGTCTAACAAGACTCGAGTTGGGTTATGTCTTACAAGTCTCATTGAAAATATAGGAGATGATAGTAAATGCAAGGATTCATAGGCTTAGCATTTCATCAAATATAACATGTGCATGTATTAAGATCAAAACAAGCAAGCAAATAAGATATGAAAGCATATTGATTTAAGCATGAATCATTCCCCATGTTGGTTTCCCCTAATCACCCATTAAAACCTAGCTAAGAGACTACTCACTCATTATCATGTTGATCATGCTAGCAAGGTTGTCAATCATACCAACAATATGAAACATGATGAATAAATGAAAGTAATTAGCAATAATTAAAAAGGGATTAAGAGATTATACCTACTAATGATTCCAAAATAATAATGCAAAGAATAATAGAAGAACTTGATGATTGATGGAAGGTTGTCAATCTCCCAATAAACCCAATAATCTTCTAATTACCCAAAATAGAGGAAGAACAAGAGAGAGATTAAAGAACTAAAACTTGGATTAAAACTTGATTAATACTTGATTACAATATTGAAGAGAGATTTGATTGATATTAACTACTCTAAATATTGATAAGAAGAACATGCTCCTCTAATTAGCCTAATGGGGTATTTATAGTGAAAATTAGGGAGGATGCATTAGGGTTAACAAAGGGCTAAACTAGTAATTACACTTTTTAAGTTGAGCAAGGAGGACCCGGTATTTTCTGAGAGAAGGGCTTCTCTTTTCGTAGCTTGAAGAATGAAATCCGTGTTGTGCAGGTGAACGTGCGGATTAGAGTCGGACGGCCGGATTTTTGCTGTGCAATCCGAGCGGATTCAGGAGAGGGACGCTCGGATTGTTGAGGGGGAATCCGAGCGGATTCCAAGGAGGGACGCCTCGGATTGGGCCGGACGGGCGGATTGTCCGCAATCCGTTCGGATTGTTGGTCGCCTTCAATTCTTCTTCTTTTCTTCCCTTTTCTTCATAAATTCCTTGGGGATTTCCTTGGGGACGCAAGGATCCTTTCTCAACATTGTTCTTCTACTATAATATGTACAAAGGCCTTCTAGTCTTGTCTCTTCTTGACGCTTGGTCATTGAATACAGTCAATTTAGCCTCGTTTTGCCATGAAAATGCAAGATTCTTACTCCTTTCCTACCAAGGGATCAAAATCTCAAAGAATATGCAAAACAAAGAACTAAAGATAAGAAATGACCCATATAGGCACTAAAAAGCATGGAAACAATGGTAATTCGGGGGCTAAATATGCGCCAATTATGGTCACATCAAATATCCCCAAACCGAACCTTTGCTCGTCCCGAGTAAAGAGGTGACAAAGACTAGGACCAAAACTAACCTATCCTAATAATAATAGCCGATATGAGACAATTAGCGGGTCTCACTCCGCCCCTTCAACTCACAACAAGACAACTATGAGGTAGGATGCCTTCTTGCAAGGCAAGGTGGGGCTTGCCAAAATGGCGACACATCCAAACATTAAAGCACATAAAATCACATAATGGATGCATCTACAAAAAGAATAGCCACTTTCCTCATCTAAGTGGCGGAAATTACCTACAAGGGAAGCAATTCAAGGGTACACAATCCTTCATAGATGCAATTTATTCAAACTACTAAGCCTAGAAGGATACCAATAAATCACCTCCAAGTTGTGTCAAGCTAGGGTACCTTTGTCCTCAATCGTTAAATGCTTTCGTCAAGAGTAGGCTCCCTATGGTGTTAGAAACACTGGAGGATCGCGGAATTCCCCCTCTTGCCTAGACAAGAAGAAGGGTCGTCCCCTCTCTACCATGCACAAAAAATGGATACGATGGATAAAAGGGACCAATAGATATTTGAGTTTCACTTTGGGAGTTTGCTTTTGTTTTTGTTTTTCCCCCCAATTTCTTGTGGCATATAACATTTGAGAACACTTTCTTGCCATTTCTTTTTTATTTTTGGCATTTCAATACTTGACAACTTTTTTGCATTTCTTTTTGAACATTTTCAAAGTCACCCCAATTAGTAACGAGGGTGCCTTGTATTTGAAGCATAGGAGTTCTATTTTTGCTCCTCTTTTCATTTGATGCATTTTTGCAAACTTTCTTTTCTTTCCTTTTCATTGAACTCAAATTGATTTCTTTTTGTGCCCATTCCCTTTGATGACAAAATATGTTAGAACATGGATGAATGATGGAAGTATGCATGGTTTCAAGGGTCACCTTGGAATAAACGGTAGCCAAGGAGTTATCACACCACAAGGTACTCTTGACTAGGCCTTAAACCATGGGTCAAAGGATACTAGCATGACACATCCTAGGGTGTTTTACAAGCATTCTAACAAGCAAAGTCTTAAGAATAAAAAGCATCTACTAGGGCCTATATACACTTGTCAAGCTTCCCAAGTAGACGGTTTCGCAAAATTTTCTAACATGCAAACTACATGCCATGATGCAACTAACATTTATACATCCTAATGCAAATGTTTCTACCAACTAATATGCCAAATAATCTAAATGCAAGTCCTAGGTTCACATTGTTATACCGCATCAATCAAAATAAAGCCGCATAGTCATTAACATAAAGAGGAAAAAGGAGATTGGAAAGATCATACCATGCGGTCTTCAATATCCTCATGTCTCGGATGTGGCGTAGTCAATCAAAGTGAACAAGGATAAAACAAACACAATATATACAAGACAATATATACAAAGGAAATGAACTTGTTTTTGGTTTTTTTCAATTTTTTTCAAATTTTTATGGGTTTTTGAATAAAAGTTAAGTGTTAGAATTCCCATCCCCACACTAAAATGGGCATTGTCCTCAATGGCCAAAACGATGGAAATTATGCAAAGATGATGCATGATTTCTATACTAAATGCAATTCTATACTAAGCTACACTACATGATGCATGGTTTTTGTTATGACGGAGAGGATAATTTAGATTACCTCCCGTTGTGTATGCATCAACTTCCCCAAACCAAATGAGACAGTATTGCTAATGTCAAAGCATTGGGGTAGTTCATGCACACACTATGCTATGCATGAAACTAGATTGTCATTTTGGATTTTACAAATGGGAACAATAAAGAAGAACACCTCAATGGAACCGAGGTGTGAGTCCTTTGATGTTGCTAGGACTAAACCAACAAATGATCAAGATTAAATAAAGTACAAGGAAACAAGATACAAAGTTCTTTTCATGAAAAATTAAGATAAAGAGAAGAGATGAGAGAACTTCACTTGAACTTAGGTGGCCGCTCATGCTTGCTCCACCTAGTGATGAAGTAGTCTCCTAGACATCCGCATCATCTCCCTCTATATCGCTATCCCAAATATCCTTTGAAGCATCACTTAAACTTGGATCCATGAATTCATCTTCACTCTCAAGCTTCACCGTATCACCTCCACAAGAATCCCCACTCTCTTCCCCTTTGCGACCGTTCGCCCCTTCATTAGCCTTCTCCGAGTTAGGAAAGAGCAATTCCATTTGAGCCCATGAGGGGAAAGCTCCTTCCTCACTAATCCGTCCTTTTTGAGCCATCTCAAAGTATTGGGGGTAAAGAGCATAATAACTGTTCACGGAGGTCTCATATTGACGGTAGTGTAAATCTTGCAAAATTCCCGTGACAAAGTCGTCACGGGGGAGGATGAAGGGATTCGGATGGTTATATGGTTGGTAGGGAATTGGGTAAGGGGGCACTTGTATCTTCTCATTTTGAGTTTGTTGTTCTTGTTGTGGTGGTGGATTTTGTGGAGATGGAGTTTGCCTTGTTTGACTTGGGATGGGGTAGGAGGGCATTGGGGACAAGCTTCCTCTTCTTGGGGAGACCCGAGGTAGATCGTGCATTGGGAGATAGAGTGGATCGCTCCCTTTTGTCAACCACTTTATCCTCTCATCAACCCCCTCAAGGGTTATCCAATGGTGTTGGACGACAAGTAGATCTTCATTAATTCTTGTTCCCCCCGTAAGTGGAGTGTACTCATTGTTCTCATTGAACCTTGGGTTGAAGTGCTTTGCAAGTCTAGTTATGAGTCCACCATTCACTATGTGCTTCATTCCATCATCATTCCCATTTCTAAACCTTGCCCAATTCTCTAGCAAAACTAGAGGTGCATTGAAGTGATACCTATCTCTCCCTTGAATGTTGAGGTATGGTTCCATAAATACAAGGTCCAATTGGTTGACAATGGCCGGATCCCGGCGGGCGAAAAGAGTACCCGAAAGAAATCTATATGTAAGCCTCAAGATCGGGTTTTGGATGTGAAAAGCAAGACACTCTTTGGTAAGAATGAAATCCCGGCCCGTCATGGCCCTCCACAATGGTGCAACATTATACTTTTTGGGCTTTGATGTTCGGGTAGGCGAAACATCAAGTCCGAACATATTGGCAAACTCGACAAGGGTCATCATTCTAGAGACATTCTCCAACCTAAACTCTATGCAAATAGTCTTGTTCAAGGTTGTGATCTTCAAAAAGCTTAAGAATTCTAGCACAAGGGACCGATATGTTGGCTCATACATGCGAAAGAGAGTCGAAAGACCAAAAACCTCAAAGAGTGCTTCTACTTGGTGAAAGATTCCAAGCTTTCTTAAGGTATCATGACAAAGAAATTTAGTGGGAAGAATATTCTTACTTAAGAGTCGATGGAAGACCAATCGCTGCACATCATCAAGGAATTCCACATTCGAGAAATCGTCGAGCCTTGTGAGGTCTACAATCTCTACATGCTCCCTTCTAATGGTGTTGAGATGTGAGGTAGAGGAACTTCCCACCATCCTTGGTCTTCTTGCACTTCTAAAGGAGGATCTCCTTGGTGCCATTCTTGCTTCTTTTGTTGGGTTCTTTTGATTTGAAGATTTGCTAAGGATGTTCCTTGTTGATTGAGAATTGGAAACCCTAGAAAATTGGGGGTTTTTGATTTTGAGGGTGAAGAGAGTGAATTGGATATGTATGGGAGTCATAAGGAGGTGGGTTTTATAGGGTAATTGGAAGGAATAGTGATGTGGCATTATATGGGTGGTGGGGTGTATTTTAATTGAAAAAGTCGGGTCGAGAAAAAGTGGGGGGAGACGAGCGGATTCGGAGGGAAGACGCTCGGATTCCTCCTTCACGTGACGGGCGGATTCTGGGCAATACGCCCGGATTCTGCCACAGAGTGAAATTCCAAAATTTTTGTCGCCACAAAACGGGCGTCCCGAGCGAGAGACGCTCGGATTCTTCAAGGGTTGGACGGGCGTCTTATCGAGAAGACGGGCGTATTCTTCGACAGAGATTTTTCTTGAAATGCACAGGCGGAGAGACGAGCGTCTTTCCACAAATCCGGCCGGATTCAACCAGACGAGCGTCTTCTTCCATAGGATGCTCGGATTTTCAAACAGCCCAGAAACCTTCAATTTTTCGACACAGCTGGACGTGCGGTTTCTCTCCCAGACGTCCGGATTCAGCCAAGACGGTCGGATTCACGGGAATCCGCTCGGATTCTGGCTGCGAGCTTTGACTTTTTCTTCTTTCTTTCAATGCATCCCCACACTTAGGAATTTGCTCCTTCATTCAAAAACTTGTTAGTAACCCTCCCTCACTTACGCTCATGAAAAGAGTTTATGACAATTATTAAAAATAAAAGCAATTAAATAATAAATACAAGTTAGAGGGTTAGTATATTTACAAATGGTGGTTTAGGGAGGACTCCACCAAACTCTCCCTTAGATGGTCCTTTCAAGGGGGAGGAGGCCCGAGGTAGGTAGCCTCGACCTCTCCAACAAATGCTCCTTCATAGTATGGCTTCAACCTTTGACCATTTACCTTGAACTTGCTTCCATCTTCCGCCTTGAGTTCGAAATCTCCATATTTTCCAACTTCGGTTATCACATAGGGACCCATCCATCTAGAGTTCAATTTTCCCGGAAAGAGTCGGTAGCGGGAGTTGAATAGAAGGACTTTGTCTCCCTTGTGCAAGGCCTTTTGTCGAATTCTCTTATCATGAAGCAATTTTGTTCTTTCTTTGTAAATCTTTGCATTCTCATAAGATTGTAGTCGGAATTCCTCCAACTCTTGGATTTGGATCATCCTCTTTTGACCGCTCAATTTGAGATCAAGATTGAGTGCTCGGATTGCCCAATAAGCTTTGTACTCCAATTCGATTGGCAAATGACATGCTTTTCCATATACAAGCTTGTATGGGGAGGCACCAATGGGAGTCTTATAGGCCGTCCTATAAGCCCAAAGAGCATCATCAAGCTTTGTGCTCCAATCTTTCCGAGTCTTGTTCACAACTTTTTCAAGAATTTGCTTGATCTCTCTATTTGAAATTTCCACTTGACCGCTTGTTTGAGGATGATATCCCAAGCCGGTTCGATGTTGAACACCATATTTGGTCAAAAGGGATGCAAGCTTCTTCTCATGGAAATGTGTTCCTCCATCACTAATGATAGCTCTAGGAACTCCAAATCGTGGGAAAATGATCTTCTTGAAAAGCTTGGTGACCGTTTTTGCATCATCATTCGGGGTGGCAATTGCCTCCACCCACTTTGAAACATAATCTACGGCCACAAGGATATACTTGTTCCCATTGGATGTCACAAAGGGTCCTTGGTAGTCGATTCCCCAAACATCGAAAATCTCTACCTCTACAATGCCCCTTTGTGGCATTTCGTTTCTCCAAGATATATTGCCCGTTCTTTGACAAGCATCACAATGAATGATGAATTCCCTTGTATCTTGAAACATTGTGGGCCAATAGAAGGCCGATTGGAGGATTTTTGCAACGGTTCTTCTTGCTCCATGGTGCCCACCGTAGGGTGATGAATGACATCCTTCCAAGATTCCTTGGATTTCCCATTGAGGGATGCATCTCCGGTAGAGCCCATCACTACACTCCTTGTAGAGGTTTGGGTCATCCCAAAAGTACCTCTTCACCTCGAATAGGAATCTCTTCCTTTGGTTGTGGTTCAAGTTTGGAGGGAGCACTTTTCCAACAATATAGTTAGCATAATCGGCAAACCATGGGGTGATGTGCCTTTCAAGTTGAGTTTGAATAGCCATCAAAATATGGTCGGGGAATGAGTCATTGATCGGGGTTTCTCCATTTTCATCATGAAACCGGATTCTTGACAAGTGATCCGCTACTACATTCTCGGCTCCTTTCTTGTCTCTTATTTCCAAGTCAAATTCTTGAAGAAGCAAAATCCATCTCAACAATCTTGGTTTTGCCTCCTTCTTTATCAAGAGATGTCGAAGAGCACGGTGATCCGAAAATACAATCACCTTGGATCCAAGTAAGTAGGAACGGAATTTATCCAAAGCATAAACAATGGCAAGAAGCTCCTTTTCGGTTGTATCATAATTCACTTGAGAGGGATCGAGGGTCTTGCTTATGTAATAGATGGCATGAAGAGCTCTCCCTACCCGTTGGCCAAGAACCGCTCCAACGGCGTAGCTACTAGCATCACACATAATCTCGAAAGGTAACTCCCAATTCGGGGGTTGAATGATTGGTGCCGAGATTAATGCTTCTTTGATTCTATTAAAAGCTTCAACGCACTCATCAGTAAATTGGAATTGGGCATCTTTAAGTAAAAGTTGAGTGAGGGGTTTTGCTATTTTCGAAAAATCCTTTATAAAACGACGATAAAAACCCGCGTGACCGAGAAAACTTCTCACCCCTCTAACATTCACGGGAGGTGGGAGTTTCTCTATCACCTCAACTTTAGCTTTATCGACCTCGATGCCCTTTTCCGAAATTAAATGACCCAAAACAATTCCTTCATTGACCATGAAGTGACACTTTTCCCAATTCAAAACAAGGCTAACATCTTCACATTTTTGCAATACAAGAGAAAGATTATGCAAGCATGAGTCAAAGTCCTTTCCATAAACACTAAAATCATCCATAAAAACTTCCATTATGGTCTCTAGGTAATCGGAGAAGACACTCATCATGCATCTTTTGAAAGTAGCGGGGGCATTACATAATCCAAAAGGGATCCTTCTATATGCAAAAGTGCCATAAGGGCATGTGAAGGTGGTCTTATGTTGGTCATCCGGGTGTATAGGGATTTGGAAGAATCCCGAATGCCCGTCAAGGTAACAAAAGAATTTGTTAGAGGCTAACCTCTCAAGCATTTGGTCAATGAATGGTAAGGGGAAGTGATCTTTTCTTGTTGCGGAGTTTAATTTCCGTTAGTCAATGCACATACGCCAACCGGTGATCATTCTTGTGGGTATTAATTCATTCTTTTCATTCGTCACTACCGTGGTACCTCCTTTCTTAGGTACCACTTGGACGGGGCTAACCCACAAAGAATCCGATATGGGATATATGATTCCTGCATCAAGTAATTTCATGACTTCTCCTTTGACAACTTCTTGCATGTGGGGGTTCAATCTTCTTTGGGGTTGAATGGTAGGTCTATGGTCGTCCTCTAGATGAATCCTATGCATGCAAAAGTTGGGACTTATCCCCTTAAGGTCATCTAGACTATAACTTATAGCCTTCTCATGTTGTTTTAACACATCAAGCAACTTTTCCAATTGGTTATCATCAAGTCTATCATTAACAATCACGGGTTTGGTCTTTGATTCATCAAGATAAGCATATTTCAAATTTGGGGGAAGGGGTTTTAAAGTAGGAGTTTGTACCTCACTTTCCTCCTTTGGAGTTTCATTGAGAATTTGCTCCATCTCCATTAAACATTCCATTCTCATAGCATACTCATCTTCACTTTCATCAACCTCATCATATTCGAATTCCATGATGGGTTCCTCTTGCTCTTGAGTTTGTAGAATATCCTCTAGGATGGATTGCTCATCCTCTACGGGTTGACATGCTTCTACTAGAATATTATGCACCAACTCGGATTGTGCATGGGTAAGTTCCTTGTTAGCTAGAGCGGCCTCAAAGAGATCCACCTCCAACTCCCAATACATGCTCTTAGCCTTACTTGCTTCTAAGGCTTCTAAAGCTTGCATGGGATCCTTGAAGTAGGGGATACTCAAATGGTCCTCTACAAAACAATCTATGAAATCCATCTCGCAAAATATCAAACAACTTGAAAACGATTAGAGCAAACCTTGAGGATTTTTATTTCCCCAAGGTGAAAAAAAGACACAACTAATAACAATGAAAGAAATCTTAAATCATTTAAACACCGTCCCCGGCAACGGCGCCATTTTTGATCGAGGCCATTTGGTGTTCACAATTAAGTATATGTGATCGTTGGTCAATGGTCGATACAAAACACAATTTATACTTCACAAACAACTCTACAATTAGTAAAGAGGCAAGTAAAGGTCGGATCCCAAGGGACGGGTATTGAAATGAGAATTCTATTGTAACTAGTGGTGTCTAGGGGTGTCACAAATTGGGTTGATGTAGAAGGTCACTAAACTAAAATAACAATGAAAGTAAACTAGCAAGATGAATAAAATAAGGGGTGTAAACAATTGATTAAAGGCACTAGGGTGTCATAGGTTCATAGGGGAATCATGGGATATGATCATACAAACATGTTCTCAAATTATAAGCAAGCAATTATTGTTGTGATGGATTGAGTTGGGTTATGTCTTACAATCCTAGGAAAGTTTGGGTCCCGGAACCGAATCGATTAGATTGTACAACACCTACAAGTCGACTTAATCTTTCCTACTCAACACATGCATGGTCTAACAAGACTCGAGTTGGGTTATGTCTTACAAGTCTCATTGAAAAGATAGGAGATGATAGTAAATGCAAGGATTCATAGGCTTAGCATTTCATCAAATATAACATGTGCATGTATTAAGAACAAAACAAGCAAGCAAATAAGATATGAAAGCATATTGATTTAAGCATGAATCATTCCCCATGTTGGTTTCCCCTAATCACCAATTAAACCCTAGCTAAGAGACTACTCACTCATTATCATGTTGATCATGCTAGCAAGGTTGTCAATCATACCAACAATATGAAACATGATGAATAAATGAAAGTAATTAACAATAATTAAAAAGGGATTAAGAGATTATACCTACTAATGATTCCAAAATAATAATGCAAAGAATAATAGAAGAACTTGATGATTGATGGAAGGTTGTCAATCTCCCAATAAACCCAATAATCTTCTAATTACCCAAAATAAAGGAAGAACAAGAGAGAGATTAAAGAACTAAAACTTGGATTAAAACTTGATTAATACTTGATTACAATATTGAAGAGAGATTTGATTGATATTAACTACTCTAAATATTGATAAGAAGAACATGCTCCTCTAATTAGCCTAATGGGGTATTTATAGTGAAAATTAGGGAGGATGCATTAGGGTTAACTAAGGGCTAAACTAGTAATTACACTTTTAAGTTGAGCAAGGAGGACCGGTATTTTCGAGAGAGAAGGCTTCTCTTTTCGTAGCTTGAAGAATGAAATCCGTCTTTGTGCAGGAACGTGCGGATTAGAGTCGGGACGGCCGGATTTGCTGTGCAATCCGAGCGGATTCAGGGAGAGGGACGCTCGGATTGTTGAGGGGGAATCCGAGCGGATTCCAAGGAGGGACGCTCGAATTGTCTTTGGCTGGACGGGCGGATTGTCCGCAATCCGTTCGGATTGTTGGTCGCCTTCAATTCTTCTTCTTTTCTTCCCTTTTCTTCATAAATTCCTTGGGGATTTCCTTGGGGACGCAAGGATCCTTTCTCAACATTGTTCTTCTACTATAATATGTACAAAGGCCTTCTAGTCTTGTCTCTTCTTGATGCTTGGTCATTGAATACAATCAATTTAGCCTCGTTTTGCCATGAAAATGCAAGATTCTTACTCCTTTCCTACCAAGGGATCAAAATCTCAAAGAATATGCAAAACAAAGAACTAAAGATAAGAAATGACCCAAATAGGCACTAAAAAGCATGGAAACAATGGTAATTCGGGGGCTAAATATGCGCCAATTATGGTCACATCACCGTTGCCGGGGACGGTGTTTGTTTGATTTAGATTTCTTTTTTATTGTTATTAGTTGTGTCTTTCTTCGCCTTGGGGAAGTAAAACTCCTCAAGGTTTGTTCTAATTGTTTTCGAGTTGTTTGATATTTTGCATGTCTAGAAGGTTACAAGGTGATTTGTTACCTTTTGACCGTGAAATCGAAAGAACCTTGACGAACAATAGGAGACTTGTTAGGAGGAATTTAAGAGGTATTAGTGAAGTTGTTCAACCCACTAGTGAGTTTGTCAATCCTTTCGCAATAGAAGGAGAGGAGAACCCATTACACAATACCCCACAAAATCCGCCTACAATGCCTAAATTCTCGTCACACTCCGTACCCACCGAGGAGAATCTACCAAATGGTACTCCTACACCGCAACATCTAACCGGAAATTTTATTGCCAAGTCCGCCTTCATCCAATTAGTTGAGAGGAGCCAATTTGGGGAGATGCCTAGTGAAGACCCTCATTCTCATATGGAAACCTTTTGCGACTATTGTGATGCAATCTCTCAAACAGGCGTGACTCAAGACCAAATTAGATGGGTCTTATTTCCTTTTTCCTTAATCGGCACCGCGAAGCAATGGTTGAAGGGCCTTGATAAGGCCACCCTCGGAATAGATTCTTGGAAGAAGTTGGCTCTAGCTTTCTACAAAAAATTCTACCCACCGGAAAAGACTAACATGCTAAGAGCTCAAATTACGGGTTTTAAGCAAAGGGATGAAGAGTCTTTGTATGAAGCTTAGGAGCGGTTCAAGGGAATTTGTTGCTCATGTCCTCACCATGGACTTAGCGAATGGTTTTTGGTCCTCAATCACGTGCCGGCCTATGCGAAATACATGAAAGATATCCTCACAAAGAAGAAGTCGATCCGGAAGCTTGAGACTATCGCCTTAACTAAGGTGAGTAGTGCAATACTTCAAGGGAGTTCACCTCCAAAGTTAAAGGATCCGGGAAGCTTCTCAATACCGTGTACCATTGGCGACACGACGATCAACAAAGCCTTATGTGATCTAGGGGCTAGTGTGAGTGTCATGCAATACTCGATGAGTAAAAGGTTGGGGATGGGAGAGCTTAAATGCACCAACATCACACTCCAAATGGCCGATAGATCGACGAAGACACCATTAGGGATATGGGAAGATGTCCCCGTGCGAATTGGGAAGTTTTTCATCCCGGTGGACTTTGTCATTGTTGATATGGAGGAAGATTCCAACATTCCAATCATTCCAGGAAGACCTTTCCTACACACCGCGGGTGCGGTGATTGATGTGAAACATGGTGAGCTCACTCTAGAAGTGGGAGATAAAAGCATAACTTTTAATCTTGACAAGACTATGAGAGTTCCTCGTTTGCATGAACCATGTTTCATGATTGATCATTATAGCCGAAAGGATGAGAGGAAGAAATCGGAACTCCAATGGAAGAAGAAAATTGAAGATGCTCCATTCAAAGAGCAAGTGAATTGTGACAAGGAGAGCTTGCAAAGCTCATCAAAATCAATCAAGGAAGAAGAGGATGGCCTCATTGGCCAAGAGAAGAAATTGGGAGATTTGTCTCCATCTAAGCAAGAGATTTTCAATGATCAACTTAATGAAGTTTATGGTCTTTGGGACAACGAATTTGAAGGGATTTTTAATCCCTACATTGGTAATGCCATCGATCAAGACCGACAACAAGGGCCAAGGTCTATTGAAGACCTCTACCATGATAATGAACAAGCTTTTGATTACTTCTTCAAGGTGTTGAGCAACATCAACAACACCTTGGACATGCCCCCTTGACATCTCATCAAGAATGAGAGTTTGGTGGAGTCCTCCCTAAACCACCACTTGTAAATATTTCTAACTCCCTAACTTACATTTCAATTCTTGTACTGCATTTTTGTCATCTTTGGATTTTTATTTACTTTGATCAAGATAATTGTCATGTTTGAGAGAAGTGGGGGAGGGACTAATAATCTCAATTGATGTGTAGTGCTTTATCTTACTGTGGGGATGACAATTTCCTAGGCTATCCATGCCTAGTAGTGCCCCCACAATGACGAAAACAAGACTTGAAGAAAGAATAGAAGAATGGTAAGGGAAATGCATTGTGCACGGATGGAACTGAATCCGAGTACACAGGGGAAGAATCCGAGCGGATTCCACAGAATCCGCCCGTCTTCAGTAATCCGAGCGTACTACCGAAAAGACGCTCGTCCTGAACAGAGCTGAATTTTGATAATTTCTTGACTGTGACTGAATCCGGGCGTCCTGAGCAGCAATCCGCCCGTCTTGAAGAATCCGCCCGTCTTGAAAGAAAGACGTCCGTCTTTGCAGCTGAGGAAAACAAGCAAAATTTCCTGGACTTAAATCCGTCCGTCTTCAAGCAAATCCGCCCGTCCCGTGTCAAGCAAATCCGAGCGTATTCCACCGAATCCGCCCGTCTTTAGGCGAGTTTTGTAAAGCCCAGAAAGAGCAGAATCCGCACGGATTGGGCAGAATCCGCACGGATTGCCCCTGCAAATTCGAAAATTTCGGTCTCTTTAAAACCCCTCCCACCTTCATTCATTCATTCATTCATTCATAAACACTACCCACAACATCAAAACCCTCATCCTCTCCATCACAAAAACAAAATCCCTCAACAACATTCACCAAAAACAAATCAAATCATCCTTCTAACAACAAATCAATCACTCCTTCTTCAATAAAAATCAAAACCAAGCACAAAATCTTCAACCTTTGAGTCGATTTTTGATTTCATAAAGGCAAAGCCTTTCACCTTTAAATCGATTTGGGTATACTACAAATTGAAGATTTTTCATTCTTTTCTTGGTTAAATCATCAATGGCAAGGACTAAGGGAGCAACAAAGGCGACAAAGGCACCAAAGGCAAAGGCACTCTCACAAAGGCAAAAGGCTCTTCAAACAAAGAAAGCATTGGCTATGGTGGTAGCAACACCAAACTTGGAAGTGCAACAACTGTTGGGGCTGGTGTCCTTTACAGTTAGTGCAAGGACTTATAAATCTCCAAAAGGATCAAAGGGTATACTTTTGTATTATAATCAGTTGGTCCACGTTTATCAATAACGGTTGGCTTGCTAGATAAGTTTGACGTTATTGTCATACAGATGGCGGTGATCAACTGGTCCCTAAAAGTCACACCTATAGGACACGTTTGAGAGATGTGACGGTATAAAAATACAGTCATGTTGATGCCAAAGTTGACTAAGCAGTTAGTCGGAGTCATTGACTAATAATTAGTCAAACGCAATGTTGAGATAATTATTTAATCCAGATTAAATAATAATGGCTAAAACGAATTAAACAGTTAATTCGTAAATTAAATATAAACGATTATATTTAAATTGATGTATATTGAATTAATTATACAATATCGTCTTTGTCGGACATGTATTAATATTTCAACTAATCCGTGTTATTAGTTGATGTTTTAATAACCGATAACCGATGATGATTTATAATAAAAGCGCGTCATATACATTTTAGTAAATTTCGAGCTGAACTACGAGTTAAAATAAGGAGGAAGTGAAAGCCCACTCCCTCCCCTGGGCTCACGGTTTGGCCGAACAAGACAAAAGGAGAGAGCCTCTCTCCTTTTGACCTAATCGTCTCATTTAACATAGAAAATTAGGTTTTGAGAGAATTTTCCTCTGAAAACCTAGATCTCACATCGTAAAAACTCACAACAACTCTCTCAATATTGCAAGTCAATTAGAGAGTATTTCTAGCACAAGGGGCATAGTCTCAGACAGTCTTGGGTGCAACAATTAGAAGGAAATCTACGTTGATTTCTATTCATTTTGCCGAATTGCACTAGGACCCGAGGTTGATTCTTTACCTTTATCGTTTCTCTTGTATTTATGTTTTATGACTATAATCACATGCTAAATCTACGTTATAGTCCTAAAATTTATGGGAATTTTACGGATATTTCCTTACAAGTGGTATCAAAGCCAGGCCACGTATATTTTTCAATGTAATTTTCATAAAAACGATTTGAAACGATCTTGTTTTGTCTTGAAAACCGTGCGGTTGAAATTTTTATTTCGGTTGTTTTCTGTTCTTGAAAACCGTGTCATGAATACACACGGCTGATCTTGTTTTTGATTTGTTCTTTTTCATATTGTTATTTTATACGGAGATTATAGCAATATGTTAAGTTTTGTCAATTGTAGAATTGATTTTATGCGTTTTAGATCAAGATTGCATTGGTTTTTGTTTTACCAATTGTTTTCACGAGGGTTTTAAAGTTTCAGCATGTTTTGCTCTCGGTCGAGCAATTTTCTACTTGATCGAGACCTCTATCAGTGTTGTTTTCGTTCGATCGAGCACATGCTTCACTCGATCGACCTCTTTTAAAACCCCACTGCTCGATCGAGAAATCCTCGCACTCGATCGAGCAGTATTGCTAATATGAGTCCTCGATCGACCACGAGTCCTGTCGATCGAGTACTTACTATTTGGCAAACCTCTCGATCGAATGGCAGCATCATTCGATCGACCCTTTTTGTTCCTCGATCGAGAACTTTTGTCCCTGGATCGAGGGATTTCGTTTTGGCAGCATTGAATTTTATTTTTTTTGTTTTAAATTCTCTTTTGGCCATAAAATGTGCATCATACGGATGTTGTACACTCGCTTGATAGTGAAACGGTTCACTCACGTACCATATAGTTATTTTAAAGCGTATTTAAAGTAACGGATTGTAATGGATTAAAATTAAACTGATAGAAGCGGTTTTATCACATAATTTTAATCACTAAAAGGTGGTTTGGATAAATTTAACATAATTACAGAATTATGTCACGAATAAATTTGTTTTAGTTGATGCATTTTATTTATCGTTATTGTTGAATGCCTTGAATGCTTTTAATTACGTATTTATTTTATTTACAAACGGTTGTAACTTAGTGTGGCCTTAGTAGAACGTGTTACCGTAATGATGGAACACGGTCTTGGTTGTATTTTGAGATCTCGCATCTCCGTTTTGGTTTTTCTTTTATAACTACAGTTTTTATTTAGAATGTAAATAGGTTTATATTTTGTATATTTTAATTGTAATTTTGAGAAGACCAAAGATGGAGATCGGATGCTCACTCCCGCTGCATGGACAAGATGGAACATCAAGACAAGCTTCTCGGGTCCAACGGTGGATTCCAAAGTTGTATTATGTTTTTTTTACTAGGATAGGCAACACTAGGAATTCTTATTTACGTTTTTGCATTCTTTTATTTATTTTATCGTAACGATAGATTGCATCATTTTCCGCCTAAAAACCAAACCACCTAATAATTGCATGAAAACTGACTCATATAGAGGTCACGCGTTAGTTTTCTATGACATTCTCATGTCACACGATCATTCTGAGCCATCACCTAAGTTAATTCATTCACGTAATGCTAGTTATTCGTTCACTTAAAATGAATTAAAACTAAGTTGATGGGATCTTCCTCGTAGAACCAAAAATTGAGAATAGTCTTTATAGGTCAAACTTCAATGAATCCCTTCTTCGTCGGTAGGCATAATATGACCCCTTCTACGTCGGGTAAGTTGGAACTGATTGACTTATTTTATCTCAACACTATGGTCACTCGTACGATCCTGTGATTATGGTGGACTATAGATAGGATTTACGGAAATCTATCGACCAAGAGTTCTTACGGAAGAACTAGCTAAACAGTTGGCTTATCAATTTACGGAAATTGAGTCTTGGGATCACTTGTATTATTCTTAAGGGAGATCAATTACGCAAGTGCAATGAGTCTACACGATTAAAATGAATTTTAAATAGACTTAAATCACCTCGATGAGTTGCTTATTTCATTTTTGTTTTTCTTTCTTTTTCAGCGTAGATCACGTTTTTTAAACTGTTAATAACATAATGGCTGGCATCCTCGATGACCCAATGCCAAGTGCCACATTGGACCGTGAGTCCGGCCGGATCTTTATGAATCGATGAATCGTCTACTAGGTCAAGAATGATGGATCAAACTTCGCGGAATGGGAGGCGGCATTACGGAATGCGCCACCGCGACGGGAAACTCAAGTATCGATCGAGCCCCTCCCTCCAGCCCCAGGCCCCACGGCTCGAGTTAACGAGGTCTCCACGTATAGCGACTTCGTCATGGAAGCGGGTGCGATTAAAAACGTACTCATTTTTGCAATGGAATCCAATTTGCAGAAACGCTTCATAGCCCAAGGTGCAAAC
This sequence comes from Silene latifolia, assembly GCF_048544455.1. Lineage (NCBI taxonomy): Eukaryota > Viridiplantae > Streptophyta > Magnoliopsida > Caryophyllales > Caryophyllaceae > Silene > Silene latifolia. The sequence goes on from NC_133534.1 coordinate 90,010,037, forward strand.
AAGATTTTCACCACGCTCACTAAGGAATTCTCGAAAGCACCGAGAATCGTGACCTATGAGCATAACACTCGTTTCTTTGATGCGAGACTCCAGAAGGGCCAACCGGTTAGCCCACACATTCTCAGCATGATTGAGAATGTCGAGAGACTGGAGGCGCTTGATTGTAAAATCAGCGAGAACATTATAATTGACCGCATGCTTCATTCACTCCACGATGGGTTTGCGCTCTTTAGAGCGAATTACTATATGAATGATTTGAAGAAAAGTCCCCATGAACTGCACTCCCTTCTCGTACAGACCGAGAAGGACATGAAGTTCAGTGGGAGCCTGAAACAGGATGTTCTCGTTGTGTCAAACAAGGGCAAGGGTAAGGGCAAAGCTCAGGCCGACCTAGCGGTAGGTAAACCGAAGTTTAAGAAGTCGGGATCAGGTAAGAGTGGGCCTGGTGAGGCAAGCAACTCATCAGGCGCGACAAAGAGCAAGACCGAAAACATGGAATGCCATCATTGCCACAAGACAGGGCATTGGAGGCGTACATGTCCTGTCTACCATGAGGACATAAAAGCAGATTGTGTTAAACCTGTTGGTATGTTTTCTTCCTCTTCTAATTTCATTCATATGATTGAGATTAACCACGCAAGTTCTGAGTAACTTGGGTACTAGATATCTTGGTTGTGGTTCTCATCTGTGTAATCATGTGCGTGGGCTCAAACATCGAACCCCTCGTAAAGGGTGAGGTGGACTGCGTGTCGGGAATGGAGCACGAGTGGCCGCCGTCTCGAGGGGAACATACGTGATCCAGCTTCCTAGCGGATTTGAGTTATTTTTATATAATTGCTATTATGTACCCAGTCTTTCTAAAAACATTATTTGGTTTACGCACTTGACAAACTTGGTTTTTCATTTGTAATAGAGAATAATTCTTGCATTTTCTCATTACACGATATGATTTATGGCAAGGCAGTCTCCATGAACGGAATTTATGTTTTAGATCAGACCACCGAAATATTACACGTAATGAATAAGAAGTTAAAGGTCGGTGACAAAGATCAAACATACCTATGGTACAGCATGAGAAACGCGTAAAACAGCTCATAAAGAATGAAGCTATCTCGGCTTTTGATTTTCAATCATTTGGCACGTGTGAATCATGTCTCATCGTTAAGATGACTCGAATTTCCTTCAAAGGTATTGGAATGCGCGCTGCTGACCTATTAGGACTCATACATACGGATGTGTGTGGGCCTATGTCAATCACCGCACGAGAAGGCTATAGGTATTTCATCACTTTCACGGACGATTTAAGTAGATATGGCTATGTCTACTTAATGAAGCATAAAAGTGAATCCTTTGAGAAATTCAAAGAATACCAGAATAGGGTACAAAACCTACTGGGTAGAAAGATTAAAACACTACGTTCAGATCGTGGTGGCGAGTATCTTTCTCACGAGTTTGATCAACACCTTAAAGACTGTGGGATTGCCTTACAGTTAACTCCACCAGGAACACCTCAGTTGAATGGTGTGTCCGAACGGAGAAATCGAACTCTACTTGATATGGTTCGATCCATGATGAGTTACACCGTGTTGCCTGACTCATTATGGGGTTATGCTCTTCTGTCAGCTGCTCTAATACTTAACCGAAGTCCGTCTAAAGCTGTTGACAAGACTCCATATGAACTATGGAAGGGAACGGTCCCTAACTTGTCCTTTATACGGGTTTGGGGCTGCGAGGCTTATGTCAAGTGGAGACACGAGGATAAGCTCGGCCCGCGATCGGTCAAGACATACTTTATAGGTTATCCTAAAGGAACACTTGGTCATTACTACCGAACAACGTGTTTTTGTTGCGGCTAGTGCGACATTCTTAGAGAAGGAATTTCTCGAGAATGCAAAGAGTGATAGAACCTTCGACCTTTCGGAGATTCCAGAACCAAATACCGAGCAACCATTGGAGGAACCAATTCCTTCAATCCCGGCTGCGGTGAATATTCCTGAGGAACCTAGGAGGTCGGGAAGAGTCTCTATTCCTCCGCATGATACATTGGTATGGTCGAGGAACATGACATAGATGACATTCTGCTCTTAACGAGTAGTGAACCCGCAACCTATAAAGGTGCCATGACTAGTTCCGACTCAAAGCTATGGCTTGAAGCCATGCAATCCGAGATGGACTCCATGTATAAGAACAACGTATGGGATCTTGTTGACTTACCTGCTAAGGTTCGTCCCCTTCAATGCAAATGGCTTTACAAGATAAAGCATTCTGTGGAAGGTCAACAAGATATCTATAAAGCACGACTAGTTGCTAAAGGTTTCACCCAAGTGCCAGGTCTGCACTACGATGAAATCTTTGCACCCGTAGTCATGCTGCGTTCCATTCGGATTATCTTAGCGATTGCCGCTTTTCATGACTACAAAATTTGGCAGATGGATGTGAAAACCGCCTTCTTAAACGGCTTTTTGGAGGAAGAGTTGTACATGGTACAACCCGAAGGTTTCATCGATCCTGAACATCCTAAGAAAGTGTGCAAGCTTAAGCGTTCCATTTATGGACTTAAGCAAGCATCTCGGAGTTGGAATCATCGCTTCGACCAAGTGATAAAAGAAAATGGATTTACTCGACCGGTCGAGGAACCATGTCTATATATCAAGTCGAGTGGGAGCAAGTGTAATACTCCGTATTTATAAGTCTTGGGGTACTCTATCGAGTAGGCCTTACTCTGTCGAGTAAGGGTAAGTTGCGAAATATAATAGTTTCTGACCTGTAGGGTACTCGATCGAGTAGCTGGGGCACTCGATCGAGTAGGGGGGGTACTCGATCGAGTACCTTGGGTACTCGATCGAGTGTCCGGTTTTACGGGGAGTTTTCTCGGGTTTTGTTAATTATGCGATTAAGGTATAAAAGCTTTGTCGTCATTATTCTAAATCACTTTTACAAAACCTAAATTACTGTTTGAGAGAGAAAGCAAGCAAGTTCTTCATCCTAATCGCATTATTAGCAATACCCGGAGTTTGGAAGGTCAGTTCTCGTCGTTGGTTATACCGTTGAGTTCCTTGCGTCGAGGGTAAGATCTATGTACCCTTTTGATTGTATTTCCTTTAATTTGGTTAAACCCTAATTTAGGGATTTGGGGGTTTTTGTGTAGATTGTGATTCGGTAGTGCTTGTATGTTTGTATGATAGGAGGAGGTTTTGTAGAAGAGCCTTTTTGATACAGATGTAGAGACCGTCTGATAATGATGCTTTCCAGGTAGGATTTCCTACTCAGTATTAGTCCCATAATGGGATGATTGTTGATGTGTGAGATTGATTGTTTGATATAGTAATTGTATTGTGACGGCTGTGATTGTGATTGTACATTGTTGATAGATTCAGACGGTTGTTGATGTTGTGATTGTGATTGGTTGTCTATGGTTCTCGAGATGCGTTCTCGGCTGAGTGGAGTCACTTGCGGGAGTGGCTTCACGCCCTAGTTTCGCCCTTCGTGGAACCCGCCACGGCAGGGGATGTGCACATTAATGGACAGGGTTATCGCTCGGTATGATGAGCGGGGCTTAGGTGGGAACGGCTGCGGTCCCCCACTGGCAGGGCTGGTCCAGTGGACAGTCAGGATTGAGATGATGGGAATTGGTGGTGTGTGTGTGTGTGTGTGACAGTTCAGCTGTCTGTTTGTCTGGTTATTGTTGTCTATATTGATTGTGTGATTAGTACTGACCCCGTTTAAATGTTTTAAAAACTGTGGTGATCCATTCGGGGGTGGTGAGCAGTTGCTTGGCAGGTATATCTTGGATACGCGTGGGATCTAGCTGGGGATGGAGTCATCACATATCAGAGTCTTTAGTCTTCCGCTGTGTTTATTAGAACAGTGCCTTTCAGTTGGTTTATAGTTTGAGAACAGTTGTATTTCGCTTACAGTTGGTTTTGTAATGTAATCACTTAAGCTTATTTAATAAAGTATGTTTCTTCATTGTCTTATGATTATCATGCCTCGGGTAACCGAGATGGTAGCATCCTTATACCTGAGTGGTCCTGGTAAGGCACTTAGAGTATGGGGGTGTTACAAATGGTATCAGAGCGACGATCCTGAAACCTGTAACCAATGAATCTAATGAATCTAGGGAGTCAATTAAAATGAACCCGGGGTAAAGGTTGTAGGAGCTAGTGCAAAGACTTGGGAGACGTCCTAAAGTCGCGAACTCGCCCTACAATTTTGAACCGGTCACCATGGGATATGTGTCGGGATCGTTATGTGCTTATTGTGTGTTGTGTGTATCTATGTAGTAGTATGTTGTATGAATTGATGGATGCATGCATGTGGAGGATGGGGGATCTGAATTGAAAGATGATGATGACGTGAATTGTATGTTGGTTGATTGTAAAGCATGAAAGTATAAGGATTGATACATGTAATTTGGTATGTTATAATTATGTAAGGAAAAGTGTTTTGTCTATATATAAAGCGATGTGTAAGTATACATGTTGTTGTTGTCGTGTTGAGTAAAAGTACAGAAGGTTGGGAGTGTGAATTGAACATGTGCTGAGTGAATATGTTGAACGAATATGGTGGATCAATATGTGGTATGATGGATGAATTAGTGGAAAAGATGAATCATCGTGGTAGTAACATGTGAATAGGGGACTTGATGTCATGTATTTGTGATTTTGTTTACGAAAAGTGATAGAATAAAAACATGTGGGTAAGTCATAATTGGCAAGTTAGATAAGCTATTTGCATGATGAATGTTGTTGCTTGGCTTTTGAAAATAGTAACATATGATTATGAATACTGGTTTTATGAGTTTTGGACTGGTTTTGTTTGCCTGGTTGTTGTTTAAGCTGTTTGGAAGTAAAAATCAAATAGTTATGTCGTCTGATTACAACAAAGTTGTCTTTAAACTGTTATAACTTGAGATTCATAAATGATTTTGATGTGATTCCAATTGGAGGTGATAGCTTGTCCTTTTACGATTCTAACTATAGGTCACACGCCCAAAACGACCAAGAAATGAGTGAGTTATGACTGTTTTACGAAAACTGGACAGTGCTGAGAATTGGGGTACTCGATCGAGTATCCTCGGTACTCGATCGAGTAAGGGGGCACTCGATCGAGTACGTTAGTTACTCGATCGAGTAGCCCTGGTGATTTGTTTTACGTGCTTCTGATCTTGACCTACTCGATCGAGTAAGTCCCTTACTCGATCGAGTGGCCTGTACTCGATCTAGTGACCCCTGTTTTGGGTCATATGCTTATCTTTTGACATTTGTTGCATATTATGTTTAATTCAAAGGTAATATTTTGCTTCTTTATGCACCGTTTTATATGTATATTGATCCTGATGCGTAAGTTACCAATCTTATGGTGTAGTGAGTGGCACCTGTGGTGAGTAGGAGTTTGGTGGGAGGACATGAGTTCTATGTGTTGTGATAGATAGTGGAAAAAGAAAAGGGAGATTGGTATGGCTTAATTGAGGCATAGAGCATGTTTTGTGAGATGGGATGAGTGATATGATTGTGTGTTGAGTAATGTAAGAATATGTGAATGTGGGCAAAGAGTGATGCAAGTTTAAGGAACGTGAGAATGAAAAGATTGAAAGAAAGGATGTGGATAGTAGCAGCCGGAGATGTATAACGAATTATGGAGGGAGATGGTTAGAAATAGAGTTGAGCAAGAATATATGTAATGAAAGGTCGTTTTAGAGGAATTGAGAAGAGTGGTATATAGCGAACTTAATGGAGGCATGTCGCGACGTAGATTTGCAGATAGTGAGTGAGTTTGGGAGATTTGGTTCATTAAGAAACGAAACTAATGTGTGACTTCCTTGAGCAAGTAAGTCATGAGAGATCAGGGTGAGTAATAGCATGAGGTGGTCTGGACTGATTTATGTTAAGTGTGAGGGATAGCATAATAAGAGAAGATCCATGGTAAGAAAGAGTGAGATGATGTCGGTAGAAAATAATGGAATTTGAGTTTTGGAGCTACGAAAGGGTAACTGGATTACTAAAGAGTTAGCTAGAAGGAATAAGGAGTTGAGCTATTAATTGTTATTGTTGAGTGTAAAGAGAAAAGAAGGATAAAAGTAAGCTGAGGAAAAAAAAAAAATGTTGACCAGAGTTATGTGATATAGAAGTAAGGAATCGTCGAGATTTATGATATTATCATGAGGATATTAGTTAATGATTATATAGAAGTTTCAGGACAACATGATTGATAATGAGTTTCGAGGAACTAAGGGAGTAATAAGTTGGTGGAGTATTGGCAGGATACGAGACATTTGGTGGAGAGTTGGATGACAATACAAATAAGACAGTATTGGGTATAATGTTGAGGTAATTTTGTTGATGGGTTTGATGTTCGTTTTTTGGGATGTTAACCAAAGATGGGAGAAAAACCGTGTTATTTTGATATGAGTGTAAGAGATTTGATATACGAGCAGTGGTAGTGTTATGGTTTATGACTAGTGGTTAAGGGTGACGGTATGTTAGAGAGATGGTAATTCTAAAGAGGCTGATTTTGTAGAGACTGCATTGATAAGTATGGTTGTGAGGAAGTATAAGACATAGTCTTGGGAGGCTGTTTCTCATAATGAGTGTTAGCTGTATGGTTATGTATGGCAGAAGATGTTGGGTATGCGAATGGAAGAATGTGATGAGGGGCATGCGAGTTAAGTTCGGGTGACAGGTAACCTTTGTTGAGTGGTAACATACGTGATCAGGATTGATTGGTTGGATGTGATTATGGGTCTATGATATGTGTAAATGGTTGTGTGAGGTTCTGACCTCACAAGAAGTGGTATGGTGTGATAATTATAAAGTTGTTTTATGAATGTTCTGTAATATATATGTTGGACACGGTAATTTAATTGAATGATATACAAAACGGTAATAATTTGATTAATTGACATGGCTAGTTATAATTTTATGTGTATTAATAACACATGTGTATTCCGTGAAATGGTAGAGATGATGTTCATGAGATGCTTATCTGTGTATCCATATAATATGTTGCGTGGTGACTTAATAAAGTGAATTTGAGTAAGTTTTTCTTGTCTGAGAAGTTATGTTGAGTCAGTGCTTATGGGATTGTGTATGTTGTGATGTCTATCGATGCGGTTGTGGTGCCTCGGGTGGTGATCCGGGCACGATATTTAGTGTTGTGATGCGGGTATTTTCGCACTGCGGTGTGGCTGTTGGTGGCGGTGTTGTGATGCCGTCACCGGTTGGGGTGGAGTAGGCGGAATGATTATGATTCGAGTTTCGAAAGTACATACCAGTTATACATAGATTGTTGTTTTGTTTGATGTTGCTCCCTGCGAGTTTCAGTTTGTGCAGATAGACAATTGTCTTGCTTATTGATGTTTTCTTTACCAGGTTAAGTTGGGAAGGAGGTAGAGTATGATATGAAATAGAGTTGAATATGTTTTCGTTGTTGTCATGGTATAATGATATTCTGTTGATGGGACACGGTTGTGAGAGGTTGTTACAGTAATTTTGATCTTGTTTTCAGATGAGACATGGTAATGGAAAATGATTCGCGGAACATGTGTTGTAATGATCTGAAAGCGGCAGGTAGTTTATAATCTTTTGTTGAGACAATGAGTGTAGGGTGTTGGGGGAATTAGTGTCATGTTAAGTTGTGAATGAGTTTTGCGGTAATGAAAGAAAGAACTTGAGGATCTAGTGTGCGTGTACGTAACGAGTGCGGATCGTGAGTTATGCTTCTGGGAGATAAGTGCGTTACATAGAGAGGTATGTTGTTTGGCAGTAATAATGAAGAGGGGGTATGGCGATTTCCTACGAGTCTATGGTATAGGTTAGGTGCTATGCCGAATGAGTTGAGGAATGAGAAATGTTTATGTACGGGAGCCTTGGATATAAGAATAGTGAGTGATTGGTTTATAAACGGGTATCTTTGACATGTGGTGGTAAAGAGGGTAATGAGATATAGATAAGGTTTGGTATTAGTGAGTTACGAGGACGTAACATTTGTCTTAAGAGGAGTAGGATGCGATAAAACAGATTTTTAGGGTTGTACATATGGTAATATATTCGGAAGTTGAGTCTTGATGTAAAATAAAAGATCGATTCGTGTTGTGGGTGATTTTATTAAAGGTCATAACCGTGCTTGTAGTAGCGTGATGTTTAGGAGTGTGAGAATATTTCGGTAGTGTTGACAGTCGGATGATGAGGTTACGAGTGTGAGTAAACTTCGAGGACGAAGTTCCTTTTAAGGGTGGTAGAATGTAACATTCCGTTTGATGTCTATGAGTGTCTTGGTATTGGGTTTGATAGTTGATGTTGATAGTTGATGATATTATGGAGCTAGCAGCATTAGAGGATGGTAGTTGATTATGTATGGAGTTGATGTCGTGAGAGATATATATGTGGTAGATACGATATAGTGAGTCCTGTTGTGGAAGTAAACATAGTTGGTAGAATGGGGGTTAAGAGTTCATGTTCTATGTTCGGTCGAGTTCTTGAGTCCTTAGCTAAGTTGTTGTGTCTTGGTCGAGTCAGTATGGTTGTTTTTTATGTATGGGTTGAACTTCGGGGACGAAGTTCTTTTAAGGAGAGAAGACTGTAATACTCCGTATTTATAAGTCTTGGGGTACTCTATCGAGTAGGCCTTACTCTGTCGCGTAAGGGTAAGTTGCGAAATAAAATAGTTTCTGACCTGTAGGGTACTCGATCGAGTAGCTGGGGCACTCGATCGAGTAGGGGGGGTACTCGATCGAGTACCTTGGGTACTCGATCGAGTGTCCGGTTTTACGGGGAGTTTTCTCGGGTTTTGTTAATTATGCGATTAAGGTATAAAAACTTTGTCGTCATTATTCTAAATCACTTTTACAAAACCTAAATTACTGTTTGAGAGAGAAAGCAAGCCTAATCGCATTATTAGCAATACCCGGAGTTTGGAAGGTCAGTTCTCGTCGTTGGTTATACCGTTGAGTTCCTTGCGTCGAGGGTAAGATCTATGTACCCTTTTTATTGTATTTCCTTTAATTTGGTTAAACCCTAATTTAGGGATTTGGGGGTTTTTGTGTAGATTGTGATTCGGTAGTGCTTGTATGTTTGTATGATAGGAGGAGGTTTTGTAGAAGAGCCTTTTTGATACAGATGTAGAGACCGTCTGATAATGATGCTTTCTAGGTAGGATTTCCTACTCAGTATTAGTCCCATAATGGGATGATTGTTGATGTGTGAGATTGATTGTTTGATATAGTAATTGTATTGTGACGGCTGTGATTGTGATTGTACATTGTTGATAGATTCAGACGGTTGTTGATGTTGTGATTGTGATTGGTTGTCTATGGTTCTCGAGATGCGTTCTCGGCTGAGTGGAGTCACTTGCGGGAGTGGCTTCACGCCCTAGTTTTGCCCTTCGTGGAACCCGCCACGGAAGGGGATGTGCACATTAATGGACAGGGTTATCGCTCGGTATGATGAGCGGGGCTTAGGTGGGAACGGCTGCGGTCCCCCACTGGCAGGGCTGCTCCAGTGGACAGTCAGGATTGAGATGATTGGAATTGGTGGTGTGTGTGTGTGTGTGACAGTTCAGCTGTCTGTTTATCTTGTTATTGTTGTCTATATTGATTGTGTGATTAGTACTGACCCCGTTTAACTGTTTTAAAAACTGTGGTGATCCATTCGGGGGTGGTGAGCAGTTGCTTGCCAGGTATATCTTGGATACGCGTGGGATCTAGCTGGGGATGGAGTCATCACATATCAGAGTCTTTAGTCTTCCGCTGTGTTTATTAGAACAGTGCCTTTCAGTTGGTTTATAGTTTGAGAACAGTTGTATTTCGCTTACAGTTGGTTTTGTAATGTAATCACTTAAGCTTATTTAATAAAGTATGTTTCTTCATTGTCTTATGATTATCATGCCTCGGGTAACCGAGATGGTAGCATCCTTATACCTGAGTGGTCCTGGTAAGGCACTTAGAGTATGAGGGGTGTTACAGCAAGATTGTCTTCCTAATATTGTATGTCGATGACATACTCCTGATTGGGAATGACATACCTCTCTTAACTTCGGTAAAAGTATGGTTGAAGAACCATTTCCAGATGAAAGATCTGGGTGAGGCACAAAGAATTCTGGGCATCCGTATCTATCGAGATAGATCACGTCGGATGTTATCTCTCAGTCAGGAGTCTTACATAGACAAGATCCTAGAGAGATTCAGCATGACTAACTCCAAAAAGGGGTTCCTTCCTATGGCTCCAGGGGTGAATTTGAGCAAGTCTCAGGCACCAGAGACACCAGAAGAGAAAGAGCGCATGACACGGATTCCTTATGCCTCGGCTATAGGATCAATCATGTATGCCATAATATGCACACGTCCAGACGTGGCATATGAATTGAGTATGACAAGTCGATTCCAACAGCATCCAGGTGAATCACATTGGATGGCTGTCAAGAACATTCTTAAGTACCTACGGAGGACTAAAGATTGGGCTTTGACTTATGGAGGCGAACAAGAGCTATGCGCAACCGGTTACGCAGATGCTAGCTTCCAAACGGATCGAGATGACTTAAAATCTCAGTCTGGATTCGTTTTTACTCTTAATGGCGCTGCTGATCGGTGGAAGAGTTCCAAACAAAGTGTTACAAAGAGATTCTACGATCGAGTCCGAGTACTATGCCGCGTCTGAAGCTGCAAAGGAAGCGATATGGATGCGTCAATTCTTACAAGGACTATCTGTAGTGCCTAGTTCGAATGACCCGATCACCATCTATTGCGACAATAGAGGTGCCATCTTCCAAGCTAAGGAGCCAAAGTCTAGCAACAAGTCTAGACATGTACAACGGAAAGCTCATCTAATCCGAGATTACGTGGAGCAAAAGGAAGTAGTGATAGAAAAGATTGCTACAGATGATAATATAGTAGATCCTCTCACTAAACCATTACGACAAGATAAGCATGAAGGGCATGTTAATTCCATGGGAATTAAACGTGTTCCTGAGTTGTAGTACTCTTTTATGGATTAGATTCATTCTCTTATGTACTCTATACGACATCATTGTTTTGATATTTATATATTTTGTTTTTCATGTGGTTTTGTACGACAATTTTGAACACCACAAAGTGAACTGAACAAACATTATATTTTTGGTCCTTAATTGCCCACGTGAGCTGATAACTCAAGGCAATTATTTTGTGACATTGGTTGATGGTGGGTTCAACGAGCCATAAGTCAAAAGGTTGACTGACCAATCACATAGGCGATTTATACGGATATCTCGTAGGACACAATTGTGACATCGACGTGGAGTCCTAAATGTTTTATAACATTCGGTGCCCGGTCATGGATAGGACCTCCATGGTGATCCTAAGAGTCGATTCTTTTGACTATCGACTGTCTCTTAAGACTAAGGCAGATTTTGGGTGACTTTGGTTTCTTTCTCACGGTCATCCGTAACAGGGGGCCAAGTAGATTTTTTCTGGGTCATTTCATGCTGTGCTTAGATCGGAAGGAGTCGAGTTGAAGGAAATATTCAGCCTTTATCAGGTACTCGAGATTTCTCGGGGCCACTCGAGGAGTCAGAATCGAAATGCATGGCCATGCTCGAATACGAATTCGTTTTATCAGTTGAGTTACTCTCTAGTCGGAGAAACCACACTTGATACAGATCGATTGTAAAATACGACCTTTGCGGATCCGGATCTGCAAATTGTTTTACATTGAGTGGGAGAAATTTTAAATGAATATGAGAATCGGTTATCGCACATACACTTGTACGGACAAGTGGGAGTTTGTTGGAGCTGTGTCCTCCAGTTAGTGCGGATAATGTCATTGCACATACACTTGTACGGACAAGTGGGAGCTTGTTGGGGCTGGTGTCCTTTACAGTTAGTGCAAGGACTTATAAATCTCCAAAAGGATCAAAGGGTATACTTTTGTATTATAATCAATTGGTCCACGTTTATCAATAACGGTTGGCTTTCTAGTTAAGTTTGACGTTATTGTCATACAGATGGCGGTGATCAACTGGTCCCTAAAAGTCACACCTATAGGACACGTTTGAGAGATGTGATGGTATGAAAATACAGTCATGTTGATGCCAAAGTTGACTAAGCAGTTAGTCGGAGTCATTGACTAATAATTAGTCAAACGCGATGTTGAGATAATTATTTAATCCAGATTAAATAATAATGGCTAAAACGAATTAAATAGTTAATTCGTAAATTAAATATAAACGATTATATTTAAATTGATGTATATTGAATTAATTATACAATATCGTCTTTGTCGGACATGTATTAATATTTCAACTAATCCGTGTTATTAGTTGATGTTTTAATAACCGATAACCGATGACGATTTATAATAAAAGCGCGTCATATACATTTTAGTAAATTTGGAGCTGAACTACGAGTTAAAATAAGGAGGAAGTGAAAGCCCACTCCCTCCCCTGGGCTCACGGTTTGGCCGAACAAGACAAAAGGAGAGAGCCTCTCTCCTTTTGACCTAATCGTCTCATTTGACATAGAAAATTAGGTTTTGAGGGAATTTTCCTCTGAAAACCTAGATCTCACATCGTAAAAACTCACAACAACTCTCTCAATATTGCAAGTCAATTAGAGAGTATTTCTAGCACAAGGGGCATAGTCTCAGACAGTCTTGGGTGCAACAATTAGGAGGAAATCTACGTTGATTTCTGTTCATTTTGCCGAATTGCACTAGGACCCGAGGTTGATTCTTTACCTTTATCGTTTCTCTTGTATTTATGTTTTATGACTATAATCACATGCTAAATCTACGTTATAGTCCTAAATATGGGAATTTTACGGATATTTCCTTACAACAACAACAATAACCTTCTATGGGAGCAACAACACCTTCTACTCCGGAAATCGATCAACTTTTGCATTATCCGGAGGTAACTTTTATTTCCGAAACCCATAGAAATACCTTTGTCAAGTTTGCTATGAAGTCATTACAATCCACCAAATTTATATGTGAAGATACCTTAGAAAAATTGGGTGTTCTTGAGCAAACTAGAGCCTTTTTCAATGCCATGGGGTTGAAGAAATTGTTTGAAACAAAGGAATTGACATACCCCTCCCTTACCTTGAAGTTTTTGAGTTCTTTGAAAGTCACCAAAGTTGAGAATAGGGAGAATCTCGAGTTTCGTCTAGCTAATGTTATTAGACGCATTACCTTTAGGGAATTGAGTGAAATTTTGGGTCTTAGTGATGAACCGCGTTATTTTAAGAATTATGGAAAGTATGACCCCGAACCTCTTTGGGAGGCAATTTACGGGAGGAAATTTGAGGACTTTCATGCGAGTCGTGCTCTTTTGGTCCACCATCCGGGCATAAGAGTATGGCACAAGGTCGTGGGAAACACCATAATTGCAAGGAAAGATACCAACCATTTCACCAAACTTGATTTTATTCTCCTTGAATCGGCTTTGAACATTGGAAGAGTACACACCAAGCCTTACAATTCTTTGAGGCTCTTGGTAAATAGATGGCTCAACATTGATTGTGGGAAGAAGGGCACTACCGTTATTGTCAATGGCGGCCTAGTCACTATCCTAGCTAAGCACTTTGATCCTAACTTCAATAAGGATAACAAGTACAAAGCAAAGGAGGGTGGCCATCTTGTTGATATGCATACTATGATACACAAGTTCAAGTGGGTTGCCCATAACCCCCTTGACACTAAGTATGGATGGCTCACTAGTGAAGCTAGATCGTTCACCTTGCCTTCAAAGATTTGTCGTCTAAGCATCCACCGGACCAATTATCTACTTCCCCTTTCTAAAGAGGCCGAGTATATTATTCAACAACAAAAGGGTGATCTTGAAACTCCCTCCTCTTCCATTGTCATACCACCTTACCCCTTTGAGTATGAAGAGTTCAAGCCGGAAGGAGTTGAAGCTAGGAAAGATTATGTGACTCTTCTCATGCAAGCAATGCACAAGCAAGCCTTTGAAGATCGGAAAAATGCTTACTTGGCTCAATATCCACCCCTCCTACACTTAGCTAGGCAAGGACTACTTGATCCATCTTGTCCTTTGCCTAGTTGGGCGGATAGAGAAGTCCGATTTCCGGGTGCATCTAGGGTCGTTTTGGGTGACAATGAGGTTGTTGGTAATAATGAAGAAGTTGATGATAACATTGATGAAGAAGAAAGTGAAGAGGAAAAGGATGGTGAAGATGATGATGAGCAAGATGAGGAAGAAAGTGAAGAAGAGCAAATGACAAGGGAAGTGGCAATGTGGCCACTTCTAATGAGGAAAGTGATGGTGATAGCATGATGGAAGATTAGCAAGCCTTGGAGACTCCTACCCTCTCATGGTTTGTCTATTTTTCTCTTTGTTTTAATTATATTTTTGATCATTGTTGGAGTAGTCCTAGCACCATAGAGGACTCACACCTCGGTACCATTGAGGTGTTCTCATTTTATTGTTCCCATTTTCAAAATCCAAAATGACAAATTAGTTTCATGCATTGCATAGTGTGTGCATGAACTACTCCCATCCTTGGACATTAGCAATAGTGTCTCACTCGGTTTGGGGAAGTTAATGCATACACAACGGGAGGTAATCTAAATTATCCTCTCCGTCATAACAAAAACCATGCATCATGTAGTGTAGCTTAGTGTAGATTGCATTTAGTATAGAAATCATGCATCATCTTTGCATAATTTCCATCATTTTGGCCATTGAGGACAATGTCCATAGTAGTGTGGGGATGGGAATTCTAAGATTTAACTCTTATTCAAAAATCCAAAAAAATTGAAAATTTTCAAAAATCATAAAAATTTGAAAATTGAAAACCCAAAAACATGTTTATTTCCTTTTGTAGTCTTGTATATATTGTCTTGTATATATTGTGTTTGTTCTATCCTTGTTCACATTGATTGACTACGCCACATCCGAGACATGAGGATCATGAAGACCGCATGGTATGATCTTTCCAATCTTCTTTTTCCTCTTTATGTTAATGACTATGTGGCTTTATTTTGATTGATGCGGTATAACCATGTGAACTTAGGACTTGCATTTAGTTTATATGTCATATTAGCTAATAGAATCACTTGCATTAGGATGTTTATATTAGTTGCATCATGGCATGTAATTGCATGTTAGAAATGTTTTGAAAAATGCCCAATTAGGAACTTTGACAAGAGCAACTAAGCCATTACAAATACTTGTTCAACTTAAGACTTTGCCTACTAGAATGGTTGTAAAACACCCTAGATAGTGTCATACTAGTGTCTTTTGACCCATGACCCAAGGCCTAGTCAAGGGTTTGCATGTGAATCACCTATCCAACCCCGTGATGCGATGTGGACTTGGTTAACTTGTCTAGGTGACCTTGTTTGACCTTGTGGTAAGGTAACCCAAAAATAATTTCTAACAATAAGCTTGAAGTGCTCATTTCAAAGAAGTTTTGTCATGTGGAAGTAATGTAATGCCAAGGAAACCTCAAATGTTATGAATTGTTGAAAGTTGAGAAATTTTAGTTGTTTTGATGGAGGCGTACCACTTCGATGTGCTTTGGTGCGGGATCCATTGAATTGGGCCCCCATACGGTTGTGAATTCGGCCACCCAGAGACAGAGTGACTATCACCCCGAAAAGCTATTGTCTAGAGGTTAACCGGTTGCCTAATAAGCGATTGGCGAAAGCAAAGGAAACTAGCCCGGAAGGGACAAACCCCATCTTAAATTTTTGAAATGTGAAAGTGAAATGAGGACAATTTTGAATACTAGTCATATCCACTCGTTGTGAATAAAGATTTGAGCATTTCATTCCCAAAAAGCCTTTTTGTCAAGCCACTTGGTCGAGTTTGGGACGATCCATGACCTTTACTTTTGTAGAGAATTCGAGACTTGTCATATCATATGCTACTAGCATCATAGGGATCATCATTCCACCACCATCCGATCGCTCTTGACGAAAGAATTTGGAAATTGAGGACGAAAGTAGTCTAGTTTAACACCATTTGGAGGTGATTTAGTGCCATCCTCTTAGCCTTAGTAATTTGTTGAACTAGTATTTGTGAAGGATTACATGCTCTTAAATTTGTTCCTCTTTAGTGCCTCCGCCACTTGATGAGGGAGTGGCTATTGTTTTTGTAGATGCATCCATTATGTGACTTTGTGTGCTTAATGTTTGGATGTGTCGCCATTTTGGCAAGACCCACCTTGCCTTGCAAGAAGGCATCCTACCTCATGGTTGTCTTGTTGTGAGTTGAAGGGGCGGAGTGAGACCCGCTAATTGTCTCATATCGGCTATATTATTAGGATAGGTTAGTATTGGTCCTAGTCTTTGTCACCTCTTTACTCGGGACGAGCAAAGGTTCGGTTTGGGGATATTTGATGTGACCATAATTAGCGCATATTTAGCCCCCGAATTAGCCTTGTTCCCATGCTTTTTAGTGCATATTTGGATCATTTCTTATCTTTAGTTCTTTGTTTTGCATATTCTTTGAGATTTTGATCCCTTGGTAGGAAAGGAGTAAGAATCTTGCATTTTCATGGCAAAACGAGACTAAATTAATCGAATTCAATGACCAAGCATCAAGGAGAGACAAGATTAGAAGGCCTTTGTACATATTATAGTAGAAGAGCAATGTTGAGAAAGGATCCTTGAGTCCCCAAGGAATTTATGAAGAAAAGGGAAGAAAAGAAGAAGATATGTTGCTGAGTGACAATCCGAGCGGATTGTCACCAATCCGTCCGTCCCGCAGCTGCACAATCCGTGCGGCTTTGCTCGAATCTGCTCGGATTCCACCTCCACAATCCGCCCGGATTCCCTTGAATCCGCTCGGATTCCAACGCCAGATTCCGCCCGTCCCGACCTTATTCCGCCCGGATTCCAAAGACAAAGACGATTTCCTCTTCTCCAAGCTACAAAGAAAGAAGCCCTTCTCTCGAAAAATACCGGGTCCTCCTTGCTCAATCTAAAAAGTGTTATTACTAGTTTAGCCCTTAGTTAACCCTAATGCATCCTCCCTAATTTCCACTATAAATACCCCATTAGCCTAATTAGAGGAGCATGTTCTTCTTATCAATAATTAGAGTAGTTAATATCAATTAAATCTCTCTTTAGTATTGTAATGAACAATTAATCAAGTTCTAATACAATTTTTATTTCCTTAATCTCTCTTTTGTTCATCCTTTATTTTGGGTAATTGAAGATTATTTGGGTTATTATTGGGAGATTGACAACCTCTCAATCAAGCATTCAAGTACTTCTTTTATCTTTGCTTTATTATTAGAATCATTAGTAGGTATAATCTCTTAATCCCTTTTTAATTATTGTTAATTACTTTCATTTATTCATCATGTTTCATATTGTTGGTATGATTGACAACCTTGCTAGCATGATCAACATGATAATGAGTGAGTAGTCTCTTAGCTAGGGTTAATGGGTGATTAGGGGAAACCAACATGGGGAATGATTCATGCTTAAATTAATATGCTTTCATGTTTTATTTGCTTGCTTGTTTTGATCTCAACTCATGCACATGTTATATTTGATGAAATGCTAAGCCTATGAATCCTTGCATGTACTACCATCTTCTATCTTTTCAATGAGACTTGTAAGACATAACCCAACTCGAGTCTCATTAGACCATGCATGTTGTTGAGTAGGGAAGATTAAGTCGACTTGTAGGTGTTGTACAATCTAATCGATTCGGCTCCGGGACCCAAACTTTCCTAGGATTGTAAGATATAACCCAACTCAATCCATCACAACAATAATTGCTTGCTTATAATTTGAGAACATGTTTGTATGATCAATTCCCATGATTCCCCTAAGATCCCATGACACCCTAGTGCCTTTAATCAATTGTTTACACCCCTTTAATTCATCTTGCTTGTTTATTTTCATTGCTATTTTAGTTTAGTGACCTTCTACATCAACCCAATTTGTGACACCCCTTAGACATCA
Organism: Silene latifolia; assembly: GCF_048544455.1. Classification (NCBI taxonomy): domain Eukaryota; kingdom Viridiplantae; phylum Streptophyta; class Magnoliopsida; order Caryophyllales; family Caryophyllaceae; genus Silene; species Silene latifolia. The sequence continues at coordinate 90,027,952 of NC_133534.1, forward strand.
CTAGTTGCAATAGAAATCTCATATCAATACCCGTCCCTTGGGATCCGACCTTTACTTGCCTCTTTACTAATTGTAGAGTTGTTTGTGAAATTATAAATTGTGTTTTGATTCGACCGTGACCCAACGACCACATCTTAATTTGTGAACACAAAACGGACTCGCATCACATGTTCAAAGTCAATGGCCAATATGTAAAGCATTACCATGAAGAAAACGATGCGGATGGCAGAGTTGAAGTTTTGTACTTCAAAAATTCTGATGTGCCAGCTAATTGAAGTCAAAAGGTCGTGCGGGACCTCTTAAACCTGTGCTATCCGGGAGGCAACCCGGCCTGTTTTTGTTGTAATTTTGTTTAAACTTTTTGCATTTGTTTATGTGTGCTTAGGCTCTAGTTTTGCTAACAATTGCTGAACATGTACGTTATTTTGTTGGACTCGTGGTCTCTTTTGTTGCGTTTTGCAGGTTTCTAGTGTAAGCAAGTTCTGTAATACCCCGTAATTTAATAATAATTAATGAGAATAATTTATGTAATTTAAATAAATAATTAATGGGATTTCTAGTAATAGTTGCGAGAAAGAGGTTAATTAAATAATAAAATAAGTAGCAGGTCGGGAATTGGGTTTAGCTAGTAACTAAGCCTTGGGCCGTGTGTTGTGAAAAATATGTACTGATTATATTAGGCCTATTATGAGTGGTAGTTTGGATATGAGACGGGATTTAATAATAAAATAATAAATATTATAATAATTTGGTAATTCCTAATAATAATTAGAAAAGGCAATAATTTCTTAATTGGCCTCATATACTCCCCAAACTTAGACTATAAATACTTAATAAATCTGAAAAATAATTCATAAAGGAAGAAAAGGAGATTTACAAGACGGAAGAGGCAATTAGCGATAAAAAGGTAAGATCGTCTTAAATAATTCAAACTCGTATTTTATTTACATTGAGCCACATAACATGTTCACCGTATAACACATTATAGACCACCAAAGGACTCGTAACTTGACCTAGGACGACCTTGGACCACTGTGATTATGACATGGCCCTTAATTGACCGTTGTTGGCTGTTCTGGGTGGTTTATGGGGCGGTTATGGTGGCGGATTTATGGTATGCGGGTTAGAGGCAAAAGGGACTCAGATCCTAAATTAACCCACCAATTGGTCGAGTCTTAACCTGGGCTTGGCAGGGTTGTGACGGGGTGGGTTAGTCGACCAAATTGGAGGTGTTGGGGTGGTGGTAGCCGGCGGTTGGTGTCGTTGGTGGCGAAAACAGGGGGAGGGGTTTGTGCGTGGTGGGTACATTAGGATGAATTTCGTGGCCGCGTTAGTGACTGTACCGGGGAAGGGGTACCACCCCTGGAGTCACCGTGGGACAGAGGTGTCAATGGTGGTGGCCAGAGGTGGTAGTGTTGGCTGTGGTGGTGTTGGCGAGGTGTTTTATACGCGGTGTACATTGATGTCGGGTTTTCGGTAATTAGTAATGATCCTGAGTGAGGTTGCTAGGGCGTGGGGTTGTGACTTGTAATGTACGGTTGGGCTGCTGGTTGGAGGTTGTCGGAGGTCATGGTGGGGTAGGCTAGTGGTGTTTGATGAGGTGGTGGTGCTAGGTGGTTGGTATGACGTGTGTGGTGGCTGAAAAAGAGAGGTGTGTGTGTGTTGTTCACGGTTTGCGAGTGTTTGAGTTGTGGGTGTGTTTGTGTTGTAACGTGGTAATTGTGACGGGATTAATACGAATTCTTTTGGTTGACGGGATTGTTTATTAAAACGGAATTTATAACTATACAATATTATAACGTAATTAATTAACTAATTTATAATTAATGTTACTATTTGAATAAATTAAATAATTAAGTAATTGTAAGTATATTATTTATTTATAGGTGACGGACTTGTGGAACGGGTTGTCGAAGGATATTTTAGTAGATTACATTAATTGGAATTTCTTGCCAGGTAGGGATAAATCGTACTCAACTTTTACTCGATAATGTTTTTTGGATGGTTTATATTAAAGTGAATTGATCGTATGTGAATTGTATTGGTTGATATAATCATAATTGTTGAAAGGGAGATTTATATTGAGATGTGTTAATAATATTGACGAGGTGATTTAAGTTGTTATCGTTGATTGTGATCATGTTTATTGTGAAAAGCTGTGCAACAGTCAGTTGTACGTTGTTGAGGGAGTTTGTACACTGGGGTGTTGGTAATACGTACGTTGTGAGGGAGGGATACAATTATATGATGGCGGTACGTTGTTAAGGGAGAGGTACCAAAGTAATGTGAGCACGTTGTTAAGGGAGGTGTGCTAAGTAAAAGGATGGAGCATGTTGATAGGGGGTTGTGAAATGTAAAAAGGGAATTGGTTGTTATCGTATGTTTTTGTTGTTAGTATTTATTCCTACTCAACCTCGCGGTTGACCGTGTATTCGTGAACACCTGCGGTGAACCGTTTTATGGGGAGCAGATTTGACAGGTACTAAAGATTAGCTGACTCGGGAGCATTGGGATGAGAGCTCGACTCGGACCATAGTTGAAGTCTAGATCACATAGAACAATTATATCACATTATTTATTTCCGCTGCGAGTTGTATTGTATTTTATATTAGGTTTTAGTTGGTTAATTGTAATAAACATGTAATCGCTAAGTTTTAATTTAAAGTACTTTGGTGTTGTTGTACTTTGTTATTCACTACCTCGGGAAACCGAGATGGTAACAGTTCTATTTATTTGGGAATGTCTAGCTAAAGGCTCCCGAATAAATGGGGGTGTTACAAGTTCGATCGAGAGGTTTCCTAGCTCGATCGAACACTTCTGCTACTATTTCACTTCGATCGAACGCTTGCTGCTTTCGATCGAGTGCCTGCAAAATCCACCGCTTTGATCGAGAGCATATTTTCCTCGATTGAGATCTTTTGACACCTGTTTTAATCGATTGAGTCCTTCTGCTTTGTCGATCGAGTCTGGTTAGTACATTTCACGTGCTACGATATTGATCTGCGACTTGCGACCTCCCATGTTCATGGTCGGTTTGGGGAGGTCCCTACTTTACGCCGTCTTGTAAGTTTTCCGAGTCCCATTCTCCTTTTCTCTTCAGTTTGCATTACTTTCCCTATTTTTGGTACAATGAGGGCATTGTACGGTTCGATTTTGGGAGGTATGCATCCATATCTGTGTCTGCATGTTGTTTCATTGTATTTCAGTTTGCACGTTTATTTATTTTCGCATACATTGCTATTTTAATTCACAAATTCCATAAAAATTCAAAAAATCACGTTTATTTATGCATTTAGGTTGAGCCGGAACGTTGAACTTTTATGCTACTTTGAGTCCTTTTGATATGACTCATAATTGCGCACATTTAGTCCCCTAATTGAGCCTATTTTTCATACTATTATAACATTCCATAGCCATTTTATCCGTCAAATGCCTTCTATTTTGCTTTCCTAGTGCATTTGTATGTTTTGTAGGAAAGAAGGTAATTGGCGGAAATTCCCGTCTCCCGTGTATATTTAGAAGTTTTTTGACGATATTGGATGAACTAGTATGAAGAGGAGGCAAGAATGATGACCAAGGATGTAGGAATAAAGAGTATATAGAAAGATCATAGGCTTAAAAGCAAGGATGACGAGAAGGAAGACATTGCAAGAAGAAATTGCCCGAAAACAAAACCAATAGTTGCTCCTTTAGCTCTGAAAGTATGCTAGATGAAACTGCGTCGAAAAATCAAGTGGTCTAGGCATTTGCTCTAATAGGAGTCCGGATGAGGAAATGACGTCCGTTTTACAATCCGAGCTCAAATAAACAAGCTGACCGCCAATCCGCTCGTCCCGAGACTCAAGACGCTCGTCTCCCCCTCAAGACGCTCGGATTGTTAGACAGTAAGAAAAGAGAAGCACTCCTCCCATGATCCGAGTGTCACGCTAGACAATCCGCTCGTGTCCACCTCTCAGAATCCGAGCGTCCCGCGCACAAGACGCCCCGTCTTGCAGCCAGACAATCCGAGCATTTCTCCCTTGATGCGCTCGGATCTCCTGACAGAACCCACCGGGCTAGCTTCCTAGACGCTCGGGACGAGCATATCCTTGCGAGACTAGCAAAACGGAGATGAGCATCTCCTTGGAGAGGAGCACTTCCTCAACTTTTCACTTAGCAATGCTATTTACTAATCTACCCTTACTTAACCTAATGATGTACTACTATATATACTCCATTTGTAATAATCAATAGGACAAAGCCTTCATAGTAGGAAATTCTCTTAGATTAGATTAGGAGTAGATTAGAATAGATTAATCTCAATCTTTCCACAAAATTACACATTAATCTTTCCTTAATTATTGTTCAAGTTTATTGTTATTGGGTAAATGATGATTATTGGGTTATTATTGGAGAATTGACAACTCTTCATCAATCAATAAAGTTCTCTTCTTTTATTCTTTGCTTTATTATTTGGAATCATCTTCATAAGTATAATTCTCTTTTACCCTTGTTTAATTATTGTTAATCACATCATTTATTCATCATGTCTTGCTTTGTTAGTATGATTGACAACCTTATTAACATATTAAACTTGACCATGAGTGAGTAGTTTCCTTAGCTAGGGTTAATGGGTAATTATGGGAAACAAACATGGGGAATGATTCATGCTTAATCTAATATGTTTTCATAATTAATTTGCTTGCTTGTTGTGATTTCAACTTATACACATGTTATGTTTGATGAAATGCGAGCCTATGAATCCTTGCATTTTTTACCCATCACTTATCTTTTCAATGACACTTGTAAGACATAAACCAACTCGAGTCTCATTAGATCATGCATATAGTTGAATAGGAAGGACTAAGTCGACATGTAGGTTTTGTACAATATAATTGGTCAGGACTAAAATCTTTTCGGTAACTTGTCGTTAGGAGCACCTAGACCAAAACACAATTTATAACTTCACAAACAACTCTACAATTAGTAAAGAGGCAAGTAAAGGTCGGATCTCAAGGGACGGGAATTGAGATGAGATTTCTATTGAAACTAGTGGTGTCTTAGGGGTGTCACAATTTGGGTTGATGTAGAAGGTCACTAAGCTAAATAGCAATGAAAATAAACAAGCAAGATGAACTAAAAGGGTTGTAAACAATTGATAAAAAGCACTAGGGTATCATGGGGTCATAGGGGAATCATGGGAATTGATCATACAAACATATTCTCAAATTATAAGCTAGCAATTATTGTTGTGATGGATTGAGTTGGGTTATATCTTACAATCCTAGGAAAGTTTGGGTCCCGGAGCCGAATCGATAGATTGTACAATACCTACAAGTCGACTTAGTCTTCCCTACTCAACAACATCCATGGTCTAATGAGACTCGAGTTGGTTTATGTCTTACAAGTCTCATTGAAAAGATAGGTGATGGGTAAAAAATGCAAGGATTCATAGGCTCGCATTTCATCAAACATAATATGTGCATGAGTTGAGATCAAAACAAGCAAGCAAATAAACCATGAAAGCATATTAATTTAAGCATGAATCATTCCCCATGTTGATTTCCCTTAATTACCCATTAACCCTAGCTAGGTCACTACTCACTCATTATCATGTTGATCATGCTAGCAAGGTTGTCAATCATACCAACAAAGTAAAACATGATGAATAAATGAAAGTAATTAACAATAGTTAAAAAGGGATTAAGAGAATTATACCTACTAATGATTCCAATAACAAAGCAAGGAATAAAAGAAGTACTTGATGCTTGATTGAGAGGTTGTCAATCTCCCAATAATAACCCAAATAATCTTCAATTACCCAAAATAAAGGATGAACAAAAGAGAGATTAAGGAAATAAAACTTGTATTAAAACTTGATTAATTGTTGATTACAAAACTAAAGAGAGATTTGATTGATATTAACTACTCTAAGATTTGATAAGAAGAACATGCTCTTCTAATTAGACTAATGGGGTATTTATAGTGGAAATTAGGTGTATGCATTAGGGTTAACTAAGGGCTAAACTAGTAATTACACTTTTGAGATTTGAGCAGGGAAACGCCGGTATTTTTCGAAGGATGGGCGTCTTTCATTGAAGCTTGAAGAAATGAAATCTTGCTGTCTTGGAATCCGTGCATCTTAGGCACGGGATGACCGGATTCAGCAGTGTCTACCCGGGCGTCTTCAAGGGAATCCGGGCGTCTTCTGGTCTTGCTGCCCGGGCGTCTTTGGGAGAAGACGGCCGGATTGTGGAGGTGGAGGACGGGCGTCTTCCAGTCAATCCGCACGGATTGCTGAACAGCTTCACTTCTTTCTTCTTTTCTTCCTTTCCTTCATAAAATCCTTGGGGATTTCCTCGGGGATGCAAGGATCCTTTCGCGTCATTGCCCATCTACTATAGTATGTACAAAGGCCTTCACATCTTGTCTCTCCTTGATGCTTGGTCATTGAATTCAATCAATTTAGTCTCATTTTGCCATGAAAATGCAAGTTTTGCACTCCTTTCCTACCAAGGACACAAAACCTCAAATAATATGCAAAACAAAGAACTAAAGACAATAAATGACCCAAATATGCACTAAAAAGCATGGGAAAAAGGCTAATTCGGGGACTAAATATGCGCTAATTATGGTCACATCAAATATCCCCAAACCGAACCTTTGCTCGTCCCGAGTAAAGAGGTGACAAAGACTAGGACCGTTATTTAAACTAATCCTAATAACATAGCCGACATGAGACAATTAGCGGGACTCACTCCGCCCCTTCAACTTACAACAAGACAACCATGAGGTAGGATGCCTTCTTGGAAGGCAAGGTGGGTCTTGCCAAAATGGCGACACATCCAAACATTAAGCACACAAAATCAAGTAATGGATGCATCTACAAAAGGAATAGCCACTTCCTCATCAAGTGGCGGATGCAACTAAAAGAGAACAAATTTAAGAGCATATAATCCGCCACAAATACTAGTTCAACAAATTACTAAGGCTAAGAGGATGGCACTAAATCACCTCCAAATGGTGTTAAACTAGACTACTTTCGTCCTCAATTTCCAAATGCTTTCGTCAAGAGCGATCAGATGGTTATGGAATGATGATCCCCATGATGCTAGTAGCATATGACATGACAAGTCTCGAGTTCTCTACAAAAGTAAAGGTCATGGATCGTCCCAAGCTCGACAAAGTGGCTTGACAAAAAGGCTTTTTGGGAATGAAATGCTCAAATCTTTATAAACAAGGGTGGATATGACTAGTATTCAAAATTTTTCCTCATTCAATTTCACATTTCAAAAATTAGAGATGGGGTTTGTCCCTTCCGTGCTAATGTCCTTTGCTTTCGCCAATCGCTTATTAGGCAACCGGTTAACCTCTAGACAATAGCTTTTCGGGGTGATAGTCACTCTGTCTCTGGGCGGTCGAATTCACAACAGTGTGGGGGCCCAATTCAATGGATCCCTCTCCAAAGCACATCGAAGTGGTACGCCTCCATCAAAGCAACTAAAATTCTCAACATTTCAACATTTCATAACATTTGAGGTTTCCTTGGCAATAAAACGTTTTCACATACAAAATCTTTGAAATGAGCACTTCAAACTTATTGATAGAAAGTATTTTTGGGTTGCCATACCACAAGGTCAATCAAGGTCACCTAGACAAGTTAACCAAGTCCACGTCGCATCACGGGGTTGGAATAGGTGACTCACATGCAAACCCTTGACTAGGCCTTGGGTCATGGGTCGAAAGACACTAGTATAACACAATCTCGGGTGTTTTACAACCATTCTAGTAGGCGAAGTCTTAAGTTGAAAAAGTATTTGTAATGGCTTAGTTGCTCTTGTCAAAGTTCCCAATTAGGCACTTTTCAAAATATTTCATCTAAATGCAACTATATGCCATGATGCAACTATTATATACATCCTAATGCAAGTGATTCTACCAACTAATATGACATATAAACTAAATGCAAGTCCTAAGTTCACATTGTTATACCGCATCAATCAAAATAAAGCCACATAGTCATTAACATAAAGAGGAAAAAGAAGATTGGAAAGATCATACCATGCGGTCTTCATGATCCTCATGTCTCGGATGTGGCATAGTCGATCAATGTGAACAAGGATAGAACAAACACAATATATACAATAATATATACATGACTACACTACAAAGGAAATGAACTTGTTTTTTGGTTTTTCAATTTTTCAATTTTTATAGTTTTTCGAAATTTTTCAATTTTTTTGGATTTTTGAATAAAAGTTAAATTAGAATTCCCCATCCCCACACTAATATGGGCATTGTCCTCAATGGCCAAGATGATGGGAAATTATGCAAACATGATGCATGATTTCTGTTTATGACGGAGAGGATAATTTAGATTACCTCCCGTTGTGTATGCATGTACTTCCCCAAACCGAGCTAGACATTATTGCTAATGTCCTAAGGTTAGGTGTAGTTCATGCACACACGATGCAATGCATGAAACTAATTTTGTCATTTTGGATTTTCAAAAGTTGGGAACAATAAAATGAGAACACCTCAATGGGGCCGAGATGTTAGTCCTCTATGGTGCTAGGACTACTCCAACAATGATCAAGATAAATAAATAAAACAAAGAGAGAAATAGACAAACCTCAAAAGGGTAGGAGCCTCCAAAGCTTGCTAATCTTCCATCATATCATCACTATCATCATCTTCCTCACTAGAAGTGGACTCATCACCACTTTCTTCTTCACTTTCTTGTTCACCTTGCTCATCATCCTCTTCTCCTTCTTCACTAGCTTCTTCATCAATGTTATCATCAACCGCATCACCAACAACCTCATCGTCACCCGAAAACTCACCCCTAGATGCACTCGGAAAGAAGACTTCCCTATCCTCCCAACTAGGCAAAGGACATGAAGGTTCAAGTAGTCCTTGCCTAGCTAAGTGAAGGAGGGGTGGATATTGGGCTAAGTAAGCATCTTTCCGATCCTCGAAGGCTTTCTTGTGCATCTCTTGCATAAGAAGAGTCATATAATCATTGCTTGCTTTAACGCCTTTGGGCTTGAACTCTTGGTACTCGAAAGGATAGGGTGGTGTGAAAATGGTAGAGGAAGGCATTTCAATTTCACCCTTTTGTTGTCAGATAATGTATTCGGCCTCTTTTGAAAGGGGAAGGAGATAGTTGGTCCGGTGGACACTTAAACGACAAATATTCAAAGGCAAAGTGAAAGATCTAGCCTCACTAGTGAGCCATCCAAACTTGGTGTCAAGAGGGTTATGAGAGACCCACTTGTATTTGTTCATCATGGTATCAATATCAATGAGATGACCACCCTTCTTCGCCACATACTTGTTATCTTTGTTGAAGTTCGGATCAAAGTATTTAGTTAAGATAGTGACTAGACCTCCATTAACAAAAATGGTAGTGCCTTGCTTCCCACAATCAATGTTTAGCCATCTATCCACCAAAAGCCTTAGAGAGTTGAAAGGCTTGGTGAATTCCCTTCCAATGTTCAAGGCCGACTCAAGAAGAACAAAATAAAGGATGAACAAAAGAGAGATTAAGGAAATAAAACTTGTATTAAAACTTGATTAATTGTTGATTACAAAACTAAAGAGAGATTTGATTGATATTAACTACTCTAAGATTTGATAAGAAGAACATGCTCTTCTAATTAGACTAATGAGGTATTTATAGTGGAAATTAGGTGGATGCATTAGGGTTAACTAAGGGCTAAACTAGTAATTACACTTTTGATATTTGAGCAAGGAAACGCCGGTATTTTTCGAAGGATGAGCGTCTTTCATTGAAGCTTGAAGAAACAAAATCTTGCTGTCTTGGAATCCGTGCGTCTTATGCACGGAACGGCCGGATTCAGCAGTTTCTGCCCGGGCGTCTTCAAGGGAATCCGGGCGTCTTCTGGTCTTGCTGCCCGGTCGTCTTTGGGAGAAGACGGCCGGATTATGGAGGTGGAGGACGGGCGTCTTCCAGTCAATCTGTACGGATTGCTGGACAGCTTCACTTCTTTCTTCTTTTCTTCCTTTCCTTCATAAAATCCTTGGGGATTTCCTCGGGGATGTAAGGATCCTTTCGCGTCATTGCCCATCTACTATAGTATGTACAAAGGCCTTCCAATCTTGTCTCTCCTTGATGCTTGGTCATTGAATTCAATCAATTTAGTCTCATTTTGCCATGAAAATGCAAGGTTTGCACTCCTTTCCTACTAAGGACACAAAACCTCAAAGAATATGCAAAACAAAGAAGTAAAGACAATAAATGACCCAAATATGCACTAAAAAGCATGGGAACAAGGCTAATTCTGGGACTAAATATGCGCTAATTATGGTCACATCAATAATCTATTCGGCTCCGGGACCCAAACCTTCTTAGGGATTGTAAGATATATACTGACTCGATCCCATCACAACAATAAGTGCTTGCATCTAGTAGAGAACATGTTTGTATGATCAACTCCCATGAATCCCTTATGAAACCATGATATCGTAGCATTTTTAGTCATTTGTTTATATCCTTCCTTTTAATGCTTGTTTTACTTTATTGCTTCTAGTATTTTTGACTCAACAACTACAACCCAAATCAAATGTGACACTAGCATAAATTGAGATAGATAGAGTTAGAACCCAAAGCACACCGTCCCATGGATCGACCTCGACTTAACCACTAACTAGTTGTTTGTTGAGAATATAAATGTGTTTGATTGAGATCCCCAACGACACTCTTCATCACCTATTTACCCTTACCTTGCACATTCTTAACATTCTTTTGGCGTGGTAATGTGCATAATCTACGAGTTTTTGTTTCAAACTTATCTAAACGAATAGACTTGACACATATATTGGCAAGCTAAATTTACATTCTAAGGTTTAGAGCTTGATAAACTGGTGACATTCATGACCAGTTTCATATAGGATGTGAGTAGTATTCTCTATAGGGCATGTAACATCAAATTGCATAAACATGAATTCAGTCTACTTAGTACCTGTATGCATTCGGTCTGTGGTTGGTGACATGTGTTGGGAGAGGCATTTCCCTTTATTTCATTCTACCTATGAGCTCTACATTGCCAAATTCCCCATTTTGTCTCATATAGCTACAATCTATAATTCTGCCTACCCTAGCTGAACTAGTAATAGTAGCTGTTGAGAATGTTTCATTGCAATATGGTTATATCTGGTTTGAGAAGTTGCTGGAAATGTCGAATGGAATGAAAAATATGAAAAGAAAAAAAAAAGAAAAAGGTTGTGAAAAATTGAAAAAAAAAAAGGAATATGAAGAAAAGAAAGATTGAAAAATCATGAAAAAATATTATGTTGTGATTTTCGCTCCCATGCTATATTTGTATCTTATGGGGATTTGACGATATTATGGTGGTCATTGAGTTTGTGTGCTACAGATTGGCACTATTCTGCATTGTTATATTGAGTATGAAGTTGAGAAGTTTCAAAATTTTGATCCGTTGTTGCTGGCTTGGCTATTAACTCCATATCTCCAAATTCATTTTAGCCCCTTCTTACCCATTACCTCACTTACCCAAATGTAAGTCCTCGGTATGTGTATTGGTCATTAGTTGGTTGGTTTACGTATGTACGGTTGTTGAGACTTTATTCATGTTAGACTGCATGCATGTTCTTATAGGTCGAGTTAGGTGAGTGTCTATACTTCTTTCTATCTCTTACTTATATACTCACCAGGTGCTTAATTTGTGTGATGAGTGACTCGTGAGAGTCCGATATGTAGGAGTCTAGCAAGGTCGACGATTCAAAAGTTTTAAGCATTGATTTAACTCATTTTCACTTATTTATCGCCACTTTGTTAGTTGTTGCATTAAATTGGTTTGGGTGGATGATTCGTAGCTGATGTGTTGGTCCCGTTCTGTTAGTTGTCTTTAGTTGCATTCATAGTTTGCTCGGGGACAAGCAAAGGTTTGGTTTAGGGAGTTTTGATGCTTGTGTTTTATATAAGGTTTTTACCTCATTTTTACACACATTTCTTAGTTATTTCTGTGGCATCCAACTACAAATGCCCCCGAATAGTCTACTTTGATTTGTCTTGTATTAATTGCAGGTACGAACCAGAAAGGCTCGAAATCAGGCCTGAACTTGTCCTAATCGAATGCATTTTTGAGAACGAGGATCGGATATTGGAATCTGTCACTTAGAGATGCGTTAAGTGGCCTCGGAAGGTGTGAAGGGGTTCACCCGTGCTTATATAGCTCGATCGACCCATTATGCTACTAACAATGGTCGATCGAATGCTTTATCCTCCAGAAATCTCTCGATCGAGCTCTGCCTTTACTCGATCGAGATAGCCATCCTCTGAAGTCTTCGATCGAGCAATCCGTCCACTCGATCGAGAGCCTAGGTGTTTTATGCGGGTTTTGAGTTTATTTCGAGATTTCCCTTTTATAATTAGGATTAATAAGTATGACGGTAGTGAGAATACTTCTCTTCTCCACTCTTATTTTCGACTACTCCTCCTGTTACTCTCTCTTAGAATTTTGTACTTGGAACCCTAACTCTCAACTATTTTTCCCTCTTTGTAATCGGTACTCTCTACTTCTAATCCTTAATTAATAACTTAGATCTATTGCTTTCTTTTAATTAGTCTCTATTGTTGTTATTCTCTTTTTAAACATTTACGATGTTGATTTCTTCTGGTTTATGTATTGTTGGTATTTACCCAATAATTATGCATAGCTAATCTCCTTCGCTAAGACATAGGAGAGCCATTATTTTACGGGAACTATGAATAGGTGATTAGAACTTGATGCGAATTAGATCCATGTTGATAATCGCTGCATATAATTGTTCTTGTCTACTTGAGTCGACGCAATTAGATAATTAACTTCGGTACACTTTGACCTGGATCGGAAGATTGGAAAAATTAAGACGTGCAGTAAACATTAGGGCATTCTAATGAGGGCGGAAGTTAAGTTAGAATTGTCTTAGGGCAAATAGCGGACCGGAAGGACCTTTTCACTACCCTGTAGATCTAATTTGCATTAACCTGAGACCCTAGACTATATTTCTTAAGAATCATGGTGAACCGACTGTCTTAGCTGTTTTTCTTTCCTTGATATTTTCCAACTTTCTTCTTTGCTTTCCTCTACTTTATTTCTCTCTTTTGATCTCCTTAGATTAGAACAACCATTAAAACCCCCCAAGAAATAGTTACTCAAACGGATTTAGTTTAGCAGATATTTTCCCATCACTTTTGGAGATCGATCCTACTTCCACTAGCTTTTGTTAGTTGTTTTAGGTAATTATTTTTGATACTTAAACGAAGGTATCATCTAGTAACGAATCCTCGCTTTGGTTAGAAGCCATGCGGTCCGAAATGAATTCCATGTACGAGAACCAAGTATGTGACTTGGTGGATTTACCTGAGGGAGTGCGACCCCTTCAATGTAAATGGATATATAAAATTATGCTCGGCGTGGATAAACATATAGACGTTTACAAAGCTAGATTGGTGGCAAAAGGTTTCACCCAAGTTCATAGTCTACACTATGACGATACCTTCGCTCCAGTCGCTATGCTTCGGTCCATTAGGATTATCTTAGAAGTTGTCGCGTTTCATGATTATGAGATTTGGCAAATGGATGTCAAAATCGCCTTCTTGAATGGGATTCTAGAAGAGGAATTGTACATGATACAACCTGAAGGTTTTGTGGATACATCTAGCCCTAAGAAGGTGTGTAAGCTCAAGAAGTCCATCTATGGTCTTAAGCAAGCATCTCGGAGTTGGAATTATCGCTTTGATCATGTTATTAAACAATATGGTTTCACTAGAAGTGTTGAAGAACCATGTTTATACATGAAGTTTAGTGGGAGTAAGGTTGCATTCCTTGTCCTATATGTGGATGACATATTGCTCATCGGGAATGATATTCCATCACTCACTTCCGTTAAGGAGTGGCTAGGGAATCACTTCCAGATGAAGGACTTGGGAGAGGCACAACGAATCTTGGGTATCCGGATCTATAGAGATAGGTCCAAGAGGATACTAGCATTGAGTCAAGAAGCTTAAATTGACAAAGTTCTTGACCGGTTCAATATAAAAGACTCCAAGAGAGGATTTCTACCTATGGGCTAAGGGATTAATTTGAGCAAGTCATAGTCTCCCTCTACCCCTAAGGAGATTGAATACATGAAGACTGTCCCTTATGCTTCCGATGTTGGGTCTATCATGTATGCTATGATTTGCACTCGTCCCGACATTGCGTATGCCTTGAGCATGACAAGTCGTTGTCAAGCTAAGCTTGGTGAGAGTCACTGGATAGCCGTAAAGAACATCCTTAAGTACTTGAGAAGGACTAAGGATTCGTTCTTAGTGTTTGGAGGAGAAACTGAGTTGCATGTAAGAGGTTACACGGACGCAAGTTTCCAAACAGATCGGGATGATATGAAATCCCAATACGGCTATGTGTTTATGCTAAATGGAGGAGTTGTTCGCTGGAAGAGCTTCAAGCAAAGCGTTACCGCGGATTTTACAACAGAGGCTGTGTACCTTGCAGCGTCTGAGGCTTGAAAGGAAGCTGTTTGGATTCGGTAATTCATGGAGGGACTAGGAGTAGTCCATTCCGCCAAAGATCCGACCACTCTATAGTGTATCTCTTTTTATATATATGATAATCGCATTCATTGTTTAAGCATTCATTTATGAATATTTTATTTAGTGTAACTAAAATTTTAATACGTTGTTTATCTGAATAAGTTGTGGAGACAATGTTGAACACTATTCAAATGAATAAGAGGAACATTATATTTTATCCCTAGTCACTTAATGAGGTGACGTCTCGGAGTAACTAGATTATAAGTCGATTGATGGTTGTTCAACACCATGAGGTCATACGTGATGACTAGTCGATTACATAGACAGAGTGTGTGACACTTTGCCGGACAGTGACCATTTAGAGAGTCCCTTAGTTCTATTATAGACGCCTGGTCGTGGCAGGGATCTCTAAGATATTCTTATGAGTCGATTCTTTTGACTCAAGACTATTATCTGAGTCAGTGCAGTTTCCCAATGACTTTGGTTTTTGTCCTAGGTCGTACCGTGAAAGGAGGCCAAAGGACATCTTCTGAGTCATGATAATCTGTATTGAGCTAAGATAGATAGGGCATACAGGAATTGTCCACCCACGTTGGATAACTATATCTCAAGGCCACTCGAGGAGTTGTGACTATAAATGCGTGGACACGCTCAGAAATAATCTGTGGGAGATTTTTCCGGTCTAGTAGTCACACTCCCGATCGAGAAAACCACTCGCGATATGTTCACGTGCAAGTGCGACCTGAAAGACACCTTGCATTGAGTTGGAGATTAAAAACGGACAAGAGAATTGGAAGCGCACACCTTGTGTCGGACAAGTGGGAGATTGTTGGAGTTAGTGTCCTCCACAATAGTGCGTTTACATATTAAATCTCATTAAAGGAATATCATCAGGATGTTTCTTATTTGATCCCCGTCAGTTGATTAACGTAATCGATAACGGTTGTCTATCTAGAGTTTGACGTTTTTGTCGTGAGACGGCGGTGATAACCGACCCCTTTAGGTCACACCTAAAGGAACAAACCCCAATTGACAACTAATTAATTGTATGAGATACAATTTATTTAGTCCCTTGATTTATTGACTAAAAGGTTAGTCGATTATTTTTAGAGAGATTTTGAGTTGCGAACTCGAGGCGCGGCTGTTATTATTTAATTATGCGATAATTTAATAATAAATTTATTGAGACGGGTTTTAGTAAATTAATTGTTAATTTACTAAAACTGTACTAATTGATTAATGTGATTAATATTAGTACATAAATAATATGTGTAGCGGAACATGTATATTTACGGAGTGTTTTGGACAAAATGAATCGGGAAGCATTTAAACATAAAACGATGTTTAAATTAAATTTACACGTATTTGTGCGATAAATTTAATAACCGATTTGGACCCATAAATGGGTCATGGAAATCGTGTAAATGGGATTGTGTGTTGCATTAAACACAATCATTCCACTTACACATTTATTTTCCCAAAAATGCTTTTGTTCTTTTCTAAACTATGCTTCATTGGGCATATTAAAATAAGAAAAGATAACACTCCACTCACCCTCTCTAAAAACCGGCTACCCCCCCCCCCCCCCTAACACTCCATCAATTGTTTATTTTACATACTTGAACATTTTCCATGTGAAGAAAAATTATTCATCTCTCTAAAAATAATAAAAACCATTTACTATGATTTGTTAGTAAAACAATATATTTACTAAGATTGTTAGTAATATTAAAAATATTATCAAGGTTAAATTTAACAAGTATCTAGTTAATACTTGTTAGATTATTGGGTTTTGTTCTTGGGTGCATATTAAAGGCGATCTTCTAATTTGAAAATTTGTGTTCTAGGAGGATCATCCATATTTTATTAGCACAAGAACAATCTAGATAGGTGATGTAGGTTGTGCCCAATTTACCATCAAAATCAATGTAAGGAAATTGTATTTCCTTAATCTTTATTTATTATGCTTTTATATTTGCATGCATGTTACATATATAATATAAAAATGAATTATAAGATAATTTGATTTTTAAATAGAGAGTCTAATATATCTATGATCTTTCAGAATCTGCTTGTGTCGGTCCTCAAGCAAATTCTGTTTTTGAGAAGTACGTGGGCTATGAGCGGCAACGAACTCTCGCTGGGGAACATATCAATGACTCTGTCGGGGTCGAATCATAACTCTTGCTGGGGAACATATGGATGACTCTGTCAGGGTCGAATCATACGTTGGGTCGACAACGCCGCGCCCTTCGCAACGCTGGGGAGAAAGATAATAAACGAGTCGACAACAACGCGCCCTTGGCGTCGTTGAGGACAATAAAGGATCGACAATGACGCGCCCTTGGCATCATCGAGGATAAGGTATAAATCGACAACGTCGCGTCCTTGGGACCGCTAAGGAGAAAATCGACAACGACGCGTCCTTAGCATCCATGAGGAAAATAAAGGTATCAACAACGCGTCCTTAGCACCGTTGAGGAGAAAATCCGCTTGGGTAGTTGTAAGCGAAATTCCGATAAAGAGTAGAAGCCAATGAACTGTATTTAGTGATCATGGACTCTTGCAAGAAACCAAACGTCGTGGTTGCCTTGTAGTCTGGACCCATGAAGCCTGGGCCCACAAAATAACGAACTTATAATGGATTTCAACGAATTTTGAGGAAGCTTGTTGAGGAAAAGGCGCAGCAAGAGCTGCGACCTTTGGACGAGGCGCAGGTAGTGCTGCGTTCTTTCCGAAGCTCATTTCTGTCTGGGTAAAATGGGACTTAAGTCGTGTTTTATTTTTCATTTCAAAACACAAATACTTCGTTTCTTCATCAAAACCCAAGCAAAGTCTATCAAAAACTTAATCAAATATCGCCATAAATCATGACTAATTAAGGTATGTGTCTTGTACTTGCTTCAATTTGCATTTGAGCATGATTTTGGGTAAAAAATTAGGCGTTTGTTATCCATTTATGTCGAACATTTGGGGCTTTCGTCCCAAATAAATTTGCCTCATGAAATTGACATTATAAATGAGTAATTGGCCATGTAAGGAACACAACCATATATCCCTTTAAAATTTTTGTCGAGTATTAAGAATTTGAGGGCGAGATGTGACGGTTTGTCTGCTAAACCGTAAAACCCTTCGAAAATGGCCCTATACTAGACCATGTTTTATGAAACTTGGTGTTTTAGAACCCTTGAGTAATGGGTAAACTTTCTATCATGCCGGATTTTTTTATTTGTGACAGCTTCTTCGGGACACTTTTATATGGCATAATTGACATTGTAGCGAAATGCTGCCGAATTTTCGGCTCAAACCGGCAACTAGGCTCGAACTTAGACTATTCTTGATCCATCCTACCACATGAGTCATTGGACTTTGGAAAGCGTGGCCAAAGATGGCCAGAAATGCAGCTTTTTATGCTTGAAATGCTCGAAAATGATTGAAAATACGCTTAGCATTGCCTTATTCGCTTTGATTGCAGAGGATATTCCTTCTACGTCGGGGAGAGATTTTATGGAGACCGACAGTGAAGTTGAGCCTTCCACCGTTCAGGTGATGGAGGAGGACCTAGAGGAGGAGGAGGAGGAGGGCCAACGTGGGACAAGGCGACCACCAGCTCGCATGAGCGCCCGAGTGGGCCAAGAAATGGGATGGTAAACTTCTCATTTGGGCAGCAGAGAGCCACTTATCTTACAGGACGGCAAGGAGTATGGTGAGCCTTCCACTTGTCAGTTCTTTTATTTACTTATTGCAGCTTTCCTTATTTGTTTACTTCTCATCAATTTCTTGTGCTTAAGAAAGCTTTCTTTTGAATTGACATAGGAGGCTGGGAACATGAGGTCCTTCTCGGGTTACACGACGATGATGGATGCCTTCGGGAAGCTGACGGAGGAGGAGCAGGCCATCATCGAGCTGGGAACTTTCGGTGCCTTCGTGCGAGCTTGGGGAGAGATCAAGGAAAGGAAGATTCGGGCTAACCTTTGCCTGATTCGAGCCTTTCCTGATTCGAGCCTTTCTTGATTGGTTCTGGGACACGACCTTGCTTTCCATATGCGTTTTGGAGAGATCGGGTGGTCGGAGTAAATATTTTCGGTAACTTGTCGTTAGGAGCACCTAGACCAAAACACAATTTATAGCTTCACAAACAACTCTACAATTAGTAAAGAGGCAAGTAAAGGTCGGATCCCAAGGGACGGGAATTGAAATGAGATTTCTATTGCAACTAGTGGTGTCTTAGGGGTGTCACAATTTGGGTTGATGTAAAAGGTCACTAAACTAAATAGTAATGAAAGTAAAAAAGCAAGATGAATTGAAAAGGGTTGTAAACAATTGATAAAAAGCACTAGGGTATCATGATATGGGGTCATAGGGGATTCATGGGAATTGATCATACAAACATGTTCTCAAATTATAAGCAAGCAATTATTGTTGTGATGGATTGAGTTGGGTTATATCTTACAATCCTAGGAAAGTTTGGGTCCCGGAGCCGAATCGATTAGATTGTACAACACCTACAAGTCGACTTAGTCTTCCCTACTCAACAACATGCATGGTCTAATGAGACTCGAGTTGGTTTATGTCTTACAAGTCTCATTGAAAAGATAGGTGATGGGTAAAAAATTCAAGGATTTATAGGCTCGTATTTCATCAAACATAACATGTGCATCAGTTGAGATCATAACAAGCAAGCAAATAAACCATGAAAGCATATTAATTTAAGCATGAATCATTCCCCATGTTGGTTTCCCCTAAGTACCCATTAACCCTAGCTATGGAACTACTCACTCATTATCATATTGAACATGCTAGCAAGGTTGTCAATCATACCAACAAAGTGAAACATGATGAACAAATGAAAGTAATTAGTAATAACTAAAAAGGGATTAAGAGAATTATACCTACTAATGATTCCAATAATAAAGCAAAGAACAAAAGAAGTACTTGATGCTTGATTGAGAGGTTGTCAATCTCCCCATAATAACTCAAATAATCTTCAATTACCCAAAATAAAGGATGAACAAAAGAGAGATTAAGGAAATAAAACTTGTATTAAAACTTGATTAATTGTTGATTACAATATTAAAGAGAGATTTGATTGATATTAACTATACTAGAGATTGCTAAGAAGAACATGCTCTTCTAATTAGACTAATGGGGTATTTATAGTGGGGATTAGGTGTAGGAATTAGGGCTAACTAAGGGCTTAAATGACGATTAAGTTCCTACTTAGGGAAACGCCGGTATTTTCGGAAGGATGGGCATCTTTCTTTGAAGCTTGAAGGAACGAAATTGTGCTGCCTTGGAATCCGTGCGTCTTAGGCACTGGACGGCCGGATTCGTGAGTTGCTGCCCGGGCGTCTTTGGGAGAAGACGGGCGTCTTCTGGAGTTGCTGCCCGGGCGTTTTGGAGTGAAGACGCTCGGTTTGTGGAGGTGGAGGACGAGCGTCTTCAGGACAATCCACACGGATTGCTGGACAGTCACATTTCTTCTTCTTTTCTTCCCTTTTCTTTATAAAATCCTTGGGGATTTCCTCGGGGATGCAAGGATCTTTCCTCATCATTGCCCATCTACTAAAGTATGTACAAAGGCCTTCTAATCTTGTCTCTCCTTGATGCTTGGTCATTGAATTCAATCAATTTAGTCTCATTTTGCCATGAAAATGCAAGGTTTGCACTCCTTTCCTACCAAGGACACAAAACCTCAAAGAAAATGCAAAACAAAGAACTAAAGACAATAAATGACCCAAATATGCACTAAAAAGCATGCGAACAAGGCTAATTCGGGGACTAAATATGCTCTAATTATGGTCACATCAAATATCCCCAAACCGAACCTTTGCTCGTCCCGAGTAAAGAGGTGACAAAGACTAGGACCATTATTTTTAACTATCCTAATAACATAGCCGATATGAGACAATTAGCGGGTCTCACTCCGCCCCTTCAACTCACAACAAGACAACCATGAGGTAGGATGCCTTCTTGCAAGGCAAAGTGGGTCTTGCCAAAATGGTGACACATCCAAACATTAAGCACACAAAATCAAATAATGGATGTATCTACAAACGAATAGCCACTTTCCTCATCTAAGTGGCGGAAATTATCTACAAGGGAAGCAATTCAAGGGTACACACTCCTTCATAGATGCAATTTCTTCAAACTACTAAGCCTAGAAGGATACCAATAAATCACCTCCAAATTGTGTCAAGCAAGGGTACCTTTGTCCTCAATCGTTAAATGCTTTTGTTAAGAGTAGACTCCCTACGGTGTTAGAAACACTGGAGGATCGCGGAATTCCCCCTCTTGCCTAGACAAGAAGAAGGGTCGTCCCCTCTCTACCATGCACAAAAATGGATACGGTGGATAAAAGGGATCAATAGATATTTGAGTTTCACTTTGGGAGTTTGCTTTATTTTTTGTTTTTCCCCCCAATTTCATGTGGTATATAACATTTGAGAACACTTTCTTGCCATTTCTTTTGATTTTTGGCATTTCAACTTTTGACAACTTCCTTTGCATTTCTTTTGAACATTTTCAAAGTCACCCCATATGTAGTGAGGGTGGCTTATATTTGAAGCTTTAGGAGTTCTATTTTTCCTTTTCTTTTCATTTGATGCATTTCTTTGCAAACTTTCTTTCACTTTTCATTTCATTTAACTCAAATTGATTTCTTTTTATGCCCATTCCCTTTGATGACAAAAATGTGGTAGAACATGGATGATGGATGGATGAATGCATGGATTCAAGGGTCACCTTGGAATAAACGGTAGCCAAGGAGTTATCACACCACAAGGTACTCTTGACTAGGCCTTAAACCATGGGTCAAAGGATACTAGCATGACACATCCTAGGGTGTTTCACAAGTATTCTAACAAGTGAAGTCTTAAGAAAAAGCATCTATTAGGGCTTATATACACTTGTCAAGCTTCCAAAGTAGACGGTTTCGCAAAATTTTTCTAACATGCAAACTACATGCCATGATGCAACTAACATATAAACATCCTAATGCAAATGATTCTACCAACTAATATGCCATATAAACTAAATGCAAGTCCTAAGTTCACATTGTTGTACCGCATCAATCAAAATAAAGCCACATAGTCATTAACATAAAGAGGAAAAAGGAGATTGGAAAGATCATACCATGCAGTCTTCAATATCCTCATGTCTTGGATGTGGCGCAGTCGATCAATGTGAACAAGGGTAAAACAAACACAATATATACAATAATATATATACACGACTACACTACAAAGGAAATGAACATATTTTTGGTTTTTCAATTTTCCACATTTTTATGGTTTTTTGAAATTTTCAATTTTTTTGGATTTTTGAATAGAAGTTAAGTTAGAATTCCCCATCCTCACAGTAATATGGGCATTGTCCTCAATGGCCAAAATGATGGGAAATCATGCAAGCATGATGTATGAATTCTACACTAAATGCAAGCTACACTAATCTACACTACATGATGCATGGTTTTTTGTTTATGACGTAGAGGATAATTTAGATTACCTCCCGTTGTGTATGTATATACTTCCCCAAACCGATTTAGACATTATTGCTAATGTCCTAAGGTTGGGTGTAGTTCATGCACACACAATGCAATGCATGAAACTAAATTTGTCATTTTGGATTTTCAAAAGTGGGAACAATGAAATAAGAACACCTCAATGGGGCCGAGGTGTTAGTCCTCTATGTTGCTAGGGCTACTTCAATCATGATCAAGATAAATAAATAAAACAAAGAGAGAAATAGACAAACCTCAAGTGGGTAGGAGCCTCCAAATCTTGCTAATCTTCCATCATAACATCACTATCATCATCTTCCTCAATAGAAGTGGACTCATCACCACTTCCCTCTTCACTTTCTTGTTCACTTTGTTCATCATCCTCTTCTTCTTCTTCTTCACTATCCTCTTCATCAATGCCATCAACAACCGCATCACCGACAACCTCATCGTCACCTGGACTCTCATCCCTAGATGCACTCGGAAAGAAGACTTCCATATCCGCCCAACAAGGCAAAGGACATGAAGGATCAAGGAGTCCTTGCCTAGCTAAATGAAGGAGTGGTGGATATTGGGCTAAGTAAGGATATTCCCGATCCTTGAAAGCTTGCTTGTGCATCTCTTGCATAAGAAGAGTCATAAAATCTTTGCTTGCTTCAACACCTTCGGGTTTGAACTCTTGGTACTTGAAAGGATAGGGTGGTGTGACAATGGAAGAGGAGGGCATTTCAATTTCATCCGCCCTTTGTTGTCGGATAATGTATTCGGCCTCGTTTGAGAGGGGAAGGAGATAGTTGGTCCGATGGACACTTAAACGACAAATCTTCGAACGCAAAGTAAAAGATTTAGCCTCACTAGTGAGCCACCCACACTTGGTGTCAAGAGGGTTATGAGAGACCCACTTGTATTTGTTTATCATAGTATCCAAATCAATGAGATGACCACCCTTTTTCGCCACATACTTGCTATCCTTGTTGAAGTTCGGATCAAAGTATTTAGCAAAAAGAGTGACTAGACCTACATTTACAATAACGGCAGTGCCTTGCTTCCCACAATCAACATTTAGCCATCTATCTACCAAAAGCGTTAGAGAGTTGAAAGGCTTGGTGAATTCCCTTCCAATGTTTAAGGCCGACTCAAGAAGAACAAAATTGAGCTTGGTAAAGTGGTTGGTGTCTTTTCTTGCAATGATGGTGTTCCCTATGACCTTGTGCCACACTCTAATGCCCGGATGGTCGACTAATAGAGCGCTACTAGAATGATAGTTCTCAAACTTCCTTCCGGAAATCGCCTCCCAAAGAGGAGCGGGGTCATACTTGCCAACATTCTTGAAATAACTATGTGAATCATGAAGACCCAAAGCTTTACTCATTTCCTCAAAGAAGATGCGCCTACTAACATTAGCTAGGCGGAACTCGATGTTTTCCATAGTCTCAACCTTTGTAACTTTCAAAGAACTCAAGAATTCTAAGGTAAGGGAGGGGTATGTCAATTCTTTTGTTGCAAACAATTTTTCCAACCCCATGGCTTTAAAGAAGGCTCTAGTTTGCTCAAGGACACCCAACTTATCTAAGGCATCTTCACAAATAAACTTGGTGGATAGAAAGGATTTCTAGTAAACTTGGCAAAAGTCTCCCTATGGGATTTGGAAATGAAAATTACCTCCGGATAGTTGAAAGTTAAGCAATTTTCGGAGTAGTAGATGTTGTTGCTTCCAAGGGAGGTTTTTCTTGTTGCACTTCCAAGTTTGAGGTAGCTACCACCATAGCCAATGAGGCTTTCTTTGCTTGAAGACTCTTTTGTCTTGTTGAGAGTGACTTTACCTTTGGTGCCTTTGTTGCTCCTTTTGTCCTTGCCATTGATACTTGAACCAAGAAAAGAGTGAAAATCTTCAATTTCCAAGTGTACCCAAATCGATTTTAAGATGAAAGGCTTTGCCTTTATAAATTCAAAAATCGACTCAAAGGTTGAAGATTTTGCTGCTTGGTTTGATTTTTGTTGAAAGAGGAGTGATTAATTTTTGTTAGAAGGATGTTTTGATTTGATTTTGATGAATGTGGTTGAGGAAATCTTTTTTTTGTGATGGAGAGGATGAGGGTTTTGAGTATTGGGGTTTATGGGTAGTGTTTTGAATGAAGGAATGAAAAAATGAATGTGGGAGGGGGTTTATAAAAGACCCGAAAATTTTGAAATGCAGGGGGAAGACGGGCGGCTTTCCTTCGGTACGCCCGGATTCTGTCTGTTCTGGGTTGAGAAATCCTAGCCTAAAGACGGGCGTCTTTGAGAAAAGACACTCGGATTGTTCAGCTGCGGGACGGGCGTCTTTCAGGGAAGACGGGCGGATTCCTTTCCAGAGATTTTCTTGTTTTTCTCAGCCAAAAAGACGGGCATCTTCTCTTGCAGGCCAGGAGTCTTTTTGAGGACGGCCGGATTCTTTTGCAGGACGGCCGGATTTGCTAACAGTCCCAATATTTCAAAAATTCAGCTCATGAAGGACGGACGGATTCTGACCAAGACGCCCGGGTTGCCTGAAGACGGGCGGGTTCGCTTGAAAACGCTCGGATTCTACCCCTTTTACCCGGATTCAGTTCCATCCGTGTACTTGCATATCCCGCGTCATTTTTCATTCTTCAAAATCTCGTGTTCTTCATTGTGGGGGCACTACTAAGGTATGGATAGCCTAGGCAGTTGCTATCCCCACACTAAGCTAAAGCACTACGCATTCATTAGTCCCTCCCTTACTTCTCTCAAACATGATAATTATATTGATTAAGGCATGAAAATCCAAAAATGACAAAAATATGCAATATGAGAAATAAAATGCGAGTTAGGAGTTAGAAATATTTACAAATGGTGGTTTAGGGAGGACTCCACCAAACTCTCATCCTTAGTGAGATGTCATGGGGGCATGTCCAAGGTGTTGTTGATGTTGCTCAACAACTTGAAGAAGTAATCAAAAGCTTGTTCATTGTCATGATAAAGATCTTCAATAGATCTTTGCCCTTGTTGTCGGTATTGATCGATAGCATTACCAATATAGGGATTGAAAATCCCTTCAAACTCATCGTCCCAAAGACCATAAACTTCATCTACCTGATCACTAAAGATCTCTTGAGTTGATAGAGACAACTCTCCCATTTTCTTTTCTTGGCCAATGGGGCCATTTTCTTCATTGCTTGACTTTGGTGAGCTTTGCAAGCTCTCTTTGTTATAATTCACTTGCTCTTTGAATGGAGCATCTTCAATTTTCTTCTTCCGTTGGAGTTCCGACTTCTTCCTATCATCCTTCCGGCTATAATGATCAATCATAAAACATGGTTCATGCAAACGGGGAGCTCTCATGGTCTTGTCAAGATTGAAAGTTATACTCTTATCTTCCACTTTAAGAGTGGGCTCTCCATGTTTCACATCAATCACCGCACCCACGGTGTGTAAGAAAGGTCTTCCTAGAATGATTGGAATGTTGGAGTCTTCTTCCATATCAACAATAACAAAGTCCACCGGGATGAAAAATTTTCCAATTCGTACGGGAACATCTTCCCATATCCCTAATGGTGTCTTCGTCGATCTATCGGCCATTTGGAGTGTGATATTGGTGCATTTAAGCTCTCCCATCCCCAACCTTTTACTCACCGAGTACGGCATAACACTCACACTAGCCCCTAGATCACTTAAGGCTTTGTTGATCGTGGTGTCGCCAATGGTACACGGTATTGAGAAGCTTCCCGGATCCTTGAGTTTTGGAGGTGAACTCCCTTGAAGTATTGCACTACTCACCTTAGTGAAGGCGATAGTCTCAAGTTTCCGGATTGACTTCTTCTTTGTGAGGATGTCTTTCATGTATTTCGCATAGGCCGGCACGTTATTGATTAATTCCGTGAAAGGAATTGAGACTTCCAAATTCTTCACAATTTCCATAAATTTTCCAAGTTGGTCATCAAATTTGGGCTTGGCTTGACGACTTGGAAAAGGAAGTCTAATCACAATGGGCCCCTTCTCCTTGACCTTGTCTTCATTTTTCTTTGATATTTCTTCTTTTGATGGTTCTCCATCCTTGGAGTTTTGCACAATTTCTTCCTTGTCACTAGCTTCCACAACTTTATCCTCAACTTGCTTCTTCGGTGCTTCATACCTTGTACCACTTCTCAAGTGAATGGCACTAACCATTTCATGTCTTGGGGGATTACTTTGAGGTGGTAATTGCCCCTTTTGTCTTTGTGAGCTTGAAGATGCTAGTTGAGTCAATTGGGTTTCCAACATTTTGGTGTGAGCTAGGATGTTGTTGATGGTGGTTTCCTTTGCTTGACTATCCTTTTGCATTTGAGTGAAAAACTCTTGTTGATTCTTTTGCATTTGAAGGACCACTTTTTGAACATCAAAACCTTGGTCATTTTGTTGATTGTATGGAGATTGATTTTGGTAACCTTGGTTTTGGTTGTAAAAGAGTCTTTGATTTTGGTTTCTCATGGGAGGTGGGGTGTATGTTGTTTGAGGGTTTTGAACATTTTGGCTTTTGTATGAGAGATTTGGATGGAATTTGGTGTTTTCATTGTAATAGTTGTAATAAGGGGTACCACTCTTATATGCTTTGAAAGCATTCACTTGTTCATTTGTTCCCCTACATTCACTTGGGTCATGTCCCAAAGTTCCACAATTTTCACATATCCCACTTGGGATTGATGAAGATGCCGTCATGGCATTAACATGATGCTTTGGTGATTTTGAGGCTTCTTCAAGTCTAGCCATAGCCTTTTCAAACTTCAAATTTATGGTATTAATGTGAGCACTAAGTTGAGCACCCAATTGAGTAACGGAGTCCACTTCATGCTTTCCTCCTCTAGTAGCCTTGCGAGGTCTACTAAATTGTGAGTTATGGACCGCCACTTCCTCAATTTTGTTCCAAGTTTGATTGTCATCAACTTCGATGAACATTCCATTTGATCTCATGTTGAGAATGTTTCTTGAATCTTCATATAGACCGTTCCAAAATTGTTGTACCAAGAACCACTCGCTAAGTCCATGGTGAGGACATGAGCGACAAATTCCTTTGAACCGCTCCCAAGCTTCATACAAAGATTCTTCATCCCTTTGCTTAAAACATGTAATTTGAGCTCTTAGCATGTTAGTCTTTTCCGGTGGGTAGAACTTTTTGTAGAAAGCTAGAGCCAACTTTTTCCAAGAATCAATTCCGAGAGTGGCCTTATCAAGGCTCTTCAACCATTGTTTCGCGGTGCCAATTAGAGAAAAGGAAATAAGACCCATCGAATTTGGTCTTGAGTTACACCGGTTTGAGAAATCGCATCACAATAATCGCAAAAAGGCTCCATATGAGAGTGAGGGTCTTCACTAGGCATCCCCCCAAATTGGCTTCTTTCGACTAATTGGATAAATGCGGATTTGGCAATGAAATTTCAGGTTAGATGTGGTGGTGTGGGATACCATTGGGTAGGTTCTCCTCGGTGGGTACGGAATGTGATGAAAACTTAGGCATTGTGGGTTGATTTTGTGTTGTATTTTGTGTTGGGTTCTCCTCACCTTCTCTTGCAAAAGGGTTGATGAACTCAATATTTGGTTGAATGTCTACAACCTCACCAATACCTCTCAAAGTTCTCCTAGCAAGTCTTCTATTGGTTGTCAAAGTTCTTTTAATTTCACGATCAAAGGGTAACAAGTCACCTTGTGACTTTCTAGACATGCAAAATATCAAACAACTTGAAAACAATTAGAACAAACCTTGAGGAGTCTTACTTCCTCAAGGCAAAGAAAGACACAACTAACAATAATATAAGAAAATCTACATCAAGTTAACATCGTCCCCGGCAACGGCGCCATTTTTGGTCGGAGTAAATCTTTTCAGTAACTTGTCGTTAGGAGCACCTAGACCAAAACACAATTTATAGCTTCACAAACAACTCTACAATTAGTAAAGAGGCAAGTAAGGTCGGATCCCAAGGGACGGGAATTGAAATGAGATTTCTATTGCAACTAGTGGTGTCTTAGGGGTGTCACAATTTAGGTTGATGTAGAAGGTCACTAAACTAAATAGTAATGAAAGTAAACAAGCAAGATGAATTGAAAAGGGTTGTAAACAATTGATAAAAAGCACTAGGGTATCATGGGGTCATAGGGGATTCATGGGAATTGATCATACAAACATGTTCTCAAATTATAAGCAAGCAATTATTGTTGTGATGGATTGAGTTGGGTTATATCTTACAATCCTAGAAAAGTTTGGGTTCCGGAGCCGAATCGATTAGATTGTACAACACCTACAAGTCGGCTTAGTCTTCCCTACTCAACAAGATGCATGGTCTAATGAGACTCGAGTTGGTTTATGTCTTACAAGTCTCATTGAAAAGATAGGTGATGGGTAAAAAATGCAAGGATTCATATGCTCGCATTTCATCAAACATAACATGTGCATGAGTTGAGATCATAACAAGCAAGCTAATAAACCATGAAAGCATATTAATTTAAGCATGAATCATTCCCCATGTTGGTTTCCCCTAATTACCCATTAACCCTAGCTATGGAACTACTCACTCATTATCATGTTGAACATGCTAGCAAGGTTCTCAATCATACCAACAAATTGAAACATGATGAACAAATAAAAGTAATTAGCAAAAATTAAAAAGGGATTAAGAGAATTATACCTATTAATGATTCCAATAATAAAGCAAAGAATAAAAGAAGTACTTGATGCTTGATTGAGAGGTTGTCAATCTCCCAATAATAACCCAAATAATCTTCAATTACCCAAAATAAAGGATGAACAAAAGAGAGATTAAGGAAATAAAACTTGTATTAAAACTTGATTAACTAGTATGGGTGCCCGGCTTCGCCCGGGCTACCTCTATTTAGTATTAAAATATATTTTCAGTTAACTAAAACTACTTTACAATGAAATAAATAATGAGACAAATTCACTACCCACGCCATTACTATTTTACTAAAATCGATTGCTTAGCTAATTTTTCATACATACTTACTTTTGTTCTTAGAATTATTAATTTTATTACATTTGTTATTATTATTACTTTTACTTTCACTACTCCCGGCGTAATTATTGTTACTTTCAGTACTTGTACATTAATATTGATAATTTCACTACTCCCGTTGTTACTTCCACTACTCTCGCTCGCTGCTAATATTGTTATTTTGACTATTCAAATGAGTGATTACTATCATATTACTATATCCAATGTTACTACAGTTTTTTTCACTATTAACAAAGTTATTTTTACTCTCTAAATATCAGATGAGTGATTACTATACCCAAGGTTACTTTTATTACTCTCAGTACTCGAAATAAATATATTAAATATATGCATTAAATTAATTAAGTCAAAATAATTATGGAATATATTTTTTGGAAATCTAGCTTGATTTATCTACTTTCTAATAATTTCCAAAATATAATATACTTAAATTATATTTGTTTATGTTAAAACATCTTTATAATTAATAACATAAGTAAGGCATGTTTATATCTTTATTTTAAGGAAAATCAATTAATAATTATTTTACTAATTAAATTAAAAATCTAATGAATTATAGAATATTATATTTTTTTGGAAATCTGAATTGATTTACTTACCTATTAATAGTTTCCAAAATCTAACATATACTTATATTATATTTGTGTATGTTAAATAATTAACATCTTTATACTAATTAACACCGTAAGTGGGACCTGTTATTTTAAGGAAACTCGCCATATTCTAGTTTTATCTAAATTAATATTTTTAACCAAAACTATATAATATTTACATTGAAGTCCCTTGTTCAGGTCCATCACACGGTGCTATCGATTTAAAACTATATAGTATAATTAATATGTATAAATTTCTTTGATTACATTGAAGTCCCTTGGTTTCTGGAATTAATATATAGTATTGATTGTTGATTACAATATTAAAGAGAGATTTGATTGATATTAACTATACTAGAGATTGCTAAGAAGAACATGCTCTTCTAATTAGACTAATGGGGTATTTATAGTGGGGATTAGGTGTAGGAATTAGGGTTAACTAAGGGCTTAAATGACGATTAAGTCCCTACTTAGGGAAACGCCGGTATTTTTGGAAGTATGGGCATCTTTCTTTGAAGCTTGAAGGAACGAAATTGTGCTGCCTTGGAATCCGTGCGTCTTAGGCACGGGACGGCCGGATTCGTGAGTTGCTGCCCGGGCGTCTGTGGGAGAAGACGGGCGTCTTCTGGAGTTGCTGCCCGGGCGTCTTGGAGTGAAGACGCTCGAATTTTGGAGGTGGAGGACGGGCTTCTTCAGGACAATCCGCACGGATTGCTGGTCAGTCACATTTCTTCTTCTTTTCTTCCCTTTTCTTCATAAAATCCTTAGGGATTTCCTCGGGGATGCAATGATCTTTCCTCATTATTGCCCATCTACTAAAGTATGTACAAAGGCCTTCTAATATGGTCTCTCCTTGATGCTTGGTCATTGAATTCAATCAATTTAGTCTCGTTTTGCCATGAAAATGCAAGGTTTGCACTCCTTTCCTACCAAGGACACAAAACCTCAAAGAAAATGCAAAACAAAGAACTAAAGACAATAAATGACCCAAATATGCACTAAAAAGCATGGGAACAAGGCTAATTCGGGGACTAAATATGCTCTAATTATGGTCACATCATCGGGGTCACCTTGGAGGACTACGGCATGATCTCGGGTCTGTCGTGTGGAGAGGAGCCGGTGGTGTGGCCGTTGACGGCCATGAGAGTTGACTCGGCTGAGGCGAGCAGTCTGATCGGCTGGAACCTAGGTACGAGTGCGGCCCACCTCCTTGCACTGCTAAGCAGCGGGCTCGCTTGTGGCTATTGTGGTTCTTGTCTTTGATTTACCTTGGAGACAAGTAGAAGAGGCTGTCAACGAAGCTTATTCAGTTTCTTGCTGACTTGGGTAGCCTAGGTCATTGGGACCTGGTTAGTCCTAGCTTTGCGGTCCTCCCACGTTACACAAGGGCCATGGTTCACCCGGAGTTGATGGAGAAGGGGACTTCTCCTGCCACTGTTGGTCCTTGACTCCTCTTGGAGGTATGAACCTTTCTTGCAACTATGAAAGATCATTTTGTCATTATTCTTCTCTCTTTTTTGAAAACATGAAAGATCATTTTTATAGAGAATGAGCTGTAATCACCATTATTTGTCTCCAGGCGTGGGTATACTCATACTTTCCCAGTTTAGCACCCGAGATGGCGGAGGACGTACCAAGAGAGTACCCCGTCGTTAGGGACTGGATCGTGTGCCGTCGGAAGAATCAGCGGTCTTCCTACGACGTTTGCCGGAGGGGCGTGAACGCCCTGAGCTTAAACAACGTAAGTATCTTTGATTTTCATTTCATCTCTTTTCATTGCCTAGAGACGATCGTAGGAATGACCCCCTCATTCTCTCCCTTAGTGGGTGCCCTGGCCTTGGGAGAGCTACACCGGAGCTCCTGTTTTCTTGGCTGAGGTTCTCCGTCCTCGGAGTCCAAGGCGGTTGCTGTTGACGACGCCCATGGGGCCTGTGTGGTACTTGGCTGAGCGTTTGGCTCGGCAGTGCTCCCATGACACTTTTACGGTTCCCATCGATCCTCCACAGACGATGTTTAGGGAGCGTTCGGGGGCTGAGAGGATGACAGACCTGGCTTGTGTGAGTGGTGACGCTCTCCTCCTTCTTGGCGAGGAGTACGCTGAGTTTGTTCGTCAGCGGTTGGCGTACTGGTGATCATGGTAAGCATACTTACTGCTTATTTGTCATTGATAAAACTGATAAATGATGAATGATCACCAAAATAATGAATCATTTGAGCTTTACAGGAGATCGAGGCGGCGGGCGTCGAGCCCCCAGCTTTTGTGGAGACACTAGAGTACACCGACTTGACGGACATGACGACGATCTCGAAGATCCGTGACTTTAGTGAGGCGGTGACCGATGCTGGCTTGGACGAGTGGCAGCACATTGTAAAGAGGATAAGCCCCCAGCTTTGGTTGTCTTTGTACTTTTATGCCTTATTACATATGAATGCATTTGCTTGACCCTTCTCTATATTTGAATTAAGTTGGCCTCGTCCAAGCACGTGGAGCTGTGAAGGATGGCCAACCCGCTGCGAGCTACAGTCATCGAGGCCCTTGCAGGTGGCTCCGGGAGGCAGGTATGAACCTTCCATTCCCGTTTCTTATTTCTTATTCTTACTACTTCCAACCTTGTGAAGGTAAGTAAAGTGAAATGTTGCTCCATGTTCTTCTGTGTAGAGGGAGCATAGCTTGGAGCGTGAGCTAGCATAGTCCCAGGAGGAGACGGCCCGCTTGTTGTGAGAGCTCGAGGTTAGAGACGCTGAGATTTCTGCTCTTGAGGTGACAGTAGCTGAGCTGAGGGGTCGCCAGGACTAGTTAGCTGGCTGTTTGTTGTACATTTGTAAATTTTCTTTTGATGTCATCTTGGCTTAGGCAGGAGCCCGTATTTTGATGTACACTTTTCTTTTTGGTTGTATATATGATGGCCTGTGTGCCTTTGCTGCTGGGTCTTTACTGTATCTGCAGGTTAGCTTAGAAAACAGGTTTGAGATGTGATGGTTTACGCCGTCATGCTGCCGAAATTTACTTAGAAAATCACATAGCGAAGCATATAATAAAATGAATTAACTTAAATAATTGGCCTAAACAAGCGCGAAAATGAAAAAAAAAGAGTGCCCGAAAATGGACAAAAATGAAAAAAAGTGGTCGAATATGGACAAAAATGACGCGACCGGACGATAGGGAGGGCTACCCCCTAAAAAAAGAATTTAAAAGAAATATCTAAGTGTATTAGAAATATTTTGAAAAGAGGGAGTTAAATGATTCCCCAAAAAGAAAAAAGAAAATAAAAATGAGTAAGTGTACGTATATGGCGAAAATGTTGATGTTGCCTCGAAAAGTGAACCCGTAGCGATTAGAAAACACAAATTTGGCAATTACACGGAATTACCGAGTTAAATCCTTATAGGAATAGGAAATTTTAACTAAAACGGAATTAGGAAAAATCCACGGTCGTCAAACGAGGAAAATGACCTGGGGAAGAGGCGCAGCAGAAGCTGCGATCCTTCGAAGAGGCGCATCACCTGCTGCGTCATTTCCCCAGCTGGTCCGTCTTCAGCTAAAATTAAGAAACAGCGAATAGTATAAATAGAGACGTCGGTTGAGCTTCTATTCTCACAATTCTTTCTTTCTCGACTCGTCTTATTACATAAAATCTCTTATAAATTTCTCAAAATTTCCAACAAAACATGGATGCCTTTGAAAATCGCATTAAGGAGTGGACGAATGAATTCAAAAAAGTGGAGAAACACTACATGGGTGCTTTCAATTTGGGATCAATCATATGTTTGAAGCTAGTGAAGGTTGTGAGGCCCTTTTTGGATGCTTGTCTTGAATATTGGGACCCGAATTTCCATGTTTTTGTCTTCCGGGAGGCGAAATTTGTCCTTTTCCTGAAGAAATTGATGCGGTTGGAGGATGGGACGCGGAAGGTGTTCCGGTTATACCTTCTAGCTCTTAAGGATATAAAAACAAATTTAGGGACTTGCTTGGGTTGACCAAGGCTGAGGTATACCGTCTCGTTACCTCAAAAGGCGTCCGCATGTTTGAATTTGTTGAACGATTTATAAATAGGGAGGACCCTACTATTTATTATGTGGCAAGGCGCCGTGCTTATGGATTTTGCCTTATTTATTGCTATATCCTTCGAGGACACGTGGACCAAGAAATGAGGGGTGACCCTCGTTTTCTAGCCATAGTGGAGCAAATAGAACTGCTCAGCAGCCCAACATGCTTGATTCTAGTAGAGACCATCCTTGGCTTGGACAACTGGAAGGCGAACCGCGAGAATTTTTATCTTGGGAGTCCTATTAATTTACAGGTAAGAACCCATCTTTTGTCCTATTTCGCTGCTTTTATTATTTTCGTCCATTTTTTATTTTTTAGTTTTGTTTTTTTTTTTTGTGGCCGAATTTGGGACTGACTCCCGTCTCCTTTTCTTTGTAGATTTGGCTGATGGAGAGACTGTGGTTGATCGAGCTCCCAGTTGATGTGGTAGGATATCGCTCCCGATCGATTGCGCTGAGAACGAGGCTGTACATGGTGGACTTCACTTGAGTATGCGATTATTGGGAAAATAAACTGAAGAGTGAAGGCGGGCCCTTGATCAGGTGGATAGTGCCATGGTGGAATCTTAGGTCACGGATTGAAGTATCATCCTTGGATCCGACTCGGACTATTCGCGTTCCCGGCTTGGAATTCATGGTCCATACCTTTTCGGAGAGATTAATGAGGCAGGTGGGCTTAAGAAAAGAAATCCCGAAGCTAGACACTGTCCCTAAAACAGCCTTGGCACATACTACGGAGTCTTGTCGGGAGTGAGCTATTCGTTGGGCTTAAAGGAATATAAGGTTCATACCAGTTCCGGTTGGTCCATTATACGTATCTGATTCATATCTGCAATGGAGGAAAGCTAGCACCTCCAAGGAGCGTGAGAAGCTAAAGAAACATGAGCCTGTGGACTACAAAATCCATGAAGTGGCGAAGGAGAACCAAAGGTACTTGACTGAGGAGGAAGAAGAGGCCGGATATCGGGTTGCTCGTCCGTCGAAGAAACCAAAGAATGTTCCTGCCAAGAAGATGGTGGTGTATTGAAACGGAAATGCTAGACCGCACGAACGACCGTTGGTGATTAGGTCAGAAATAACGCAAGAGCGTCCCGCTCGTGGTCGATACAAGAAATATGACAAGGGTGACAAAGGCAAGGGAAAATGGAAGAATAGCCTTAGTCATTTTATAATAGTACTATTTATTATTATTTGAGTTGTAATAAATGGCGGGTTTTTAGAATCCTAGCCTAACATTTAAAATTTCAGCATTTAAATTTATATGTATTTGGCATATTATTATTATTTATGGAACAATGAATAAAAGATTTATTAGATAAGAAACTTTCATAAATTTTCTTTATTTATTCTTGTCGAATTTCAAATGCAACATGCAAATGTCCATCTATTTACATCTTGAAATGACTAGTTGTATCCTGTTAGGGATTGCCTACGTATTCATTAGAAAAAATGAAATCAAAACCTGTACGTAGTTCGAAAAAATATAAAAGAATAAATGTTCGAAGCAAGTGCTTGTAATGAACTTATAAAATAAGCATGTGCTTTAATTACTCCTAAGGAAGTACAATTTAATTTATTTGATGATATGAGGATGTCGAAATGTCAAAACGCAAGAGCGTGATATCATGAGCTTTTAGTGGGTCGGGGGCCGATTTTATTTCGTGTCGCATGAGCGGCACGTGGGTCACGCGAGGCGCGTTTTATCCTATTTCTAAGGGTACTACCGTTTCAATTGGTCTAGGATGGTAGGGTTAGTAAACTCATTCCCGTCTAGGTCTGTGATCTTAACCGTACCCCCTGAAAGTATGGACTTGACCAAAAATGGTCCCGCCCAATTAGGCTTAAATTTTCCCCGTGGATCGACAGGTACGATAGGTCTGACTAACTTGAATACTAAATCTCCTTCCTTGATATTCCTGGGTTTGACCCGTTTATTAAAGGCTCGTTTGACATGTGCCTGATATGTCTGCACATTATACAGTGCGCGTAGCCTTCGTTCGTCCAAGAGGACGAGTTCGTCATACCTGTCCCTTCTCCAATCAGCTTCTGGAATTTGACTTTCGAGTAGAATGCGTAGAGATGGGATCTCTAGCTCCACTGGTTGTACAGCTTCCATGCCGTAAGTTAAATAGACAGGAGTAGCCCCAGTGGGCGTCCTAAATGACGGTGCGATATCCCCATAATGCAAAGGGTATTTTGCTAGGCCAATCGCGATAATTGTCGAACATTTTCTTGAGGATTGTGACTACATTCTTGTTAGCTGCTGGTCTGTATGGCGAGGAATGGTGATGCTTGATCTTATATTTATCTAGCAATTGCGTAGCTTCGGCCTGAAAATATGATCTATTGTCACTGATGATTTCATGTGGGCAACCATATCGACAGATGAGGATGGTTTGTATGAACTTTGCCACATGTTTGGATGTAAGGCTGGTATAAGATGCTGCTTCGACCCATTTAGTAAAATAATCTATGGCTACTAAAATGAAATAGTGACCTCCTGTCCCAGCTAGATTGATTTTCCCGATGATGTCTATTCGCCAAGCAGAAAATAGCCAAGGAGATGTCATGGTATACAGCATTGAGGGAGGAACATGTTGCACATTCCCGAAGATCTGGTAGTTGTTACAATGCCTAACATATTTGATGCAGTCTGACTCCATTGTCATCCAATAATACCCTAGACATGTAATCTTCTTTGCCATCATAGGTCAACTCATGTGAGGACCGCATTCTCCATCATGAACTTCTTTTATTACTATCTGTGCCTGTGAATGATCAAGGCAACGCAAGACAACACCAAGAGGTGTTGTTTTGTACAACTCTCCC
This sequence comes from Silene latifolia, assembly GCF_048544455.1. Lineage (NCBI taxonomy): Eukaryota > Viridiplantae > Streptophyta > Magnoliopsida > Caryophyllales > Caryophyllaceae > Silene > Silene latifolia. Next base: position 90,064,462 of record NC_133534.1, read on the forward strand.
TGTATGAGGAGGTATTGAGAGGCAAGTAGGCGTATGGCACGTTATCCCCTCATATGTATATCTGGTTGGTATGTACCATTGAGCTTGAAATTGAGAATGGCCTGGAACCAAGGTTCCTCTGGGTTTTCTTCTTCATTTGTAAGGAAGTGTACATAGGCTGGTCTGATCACCGTTCGATGCACAAGGGCATTTCAACCATGTCGTCTGGCATATTAATCAAGGATACGAGTTTTACAAGAGCGTCCGCAAACTTGATCTATCCTAGCCTGATAGGGTGCTAGACTTTCACTTCGGATTTTCTAGAATCCAGTTATCTGGTTGATGATTGAGTCGCCGTGAACTCGAAGGTGCTTGATGCCTAAACTCACTGCTGCTTGTAGACCAATGAGGCAAGCCTCATACTCCGTCGTGTTATTTGCCACCTCGAAGTCGAGCTTGACAGAAAGTGGTGTATGCTCGCCTTCAGGAGAAATGAGCAACACTCCTATTCTGAATCCTCTCAAATTGGATGCCCCATCAAAGTAAAAGATCCTAAGAATCCAAACTAGTTTGTAGAATATCCTCATCTGGGAACGACCATGTGTCTATTGCTTGCGTATCGTTGATGGGATTTTCTGCGAAGAATTCAACCACAACACGTCCCTTTATGACTTTCAAAGGTACGTATTTGAGGTCAAATTCTGAGAGCATTAATGTCCATCTCGCTAACCATCCGTTGATAACGGGTTTCTCGAAGAGGTATTTGACGGGATCCATTTTAGAATACACCTTGACATAGTAGCTAAGCATGTAATGGCGTAGCTTCTTTGTTGCCCACACAAGAGCGAGGCATGTCTTCCCTAAAGTTGTATAGTTACTCTCGTATTATAAGAACTTCTTACTAAGGTAGTAGATATCTCTTTCTTCCTTTCCAACAGTCTGCGCGAGAATAGCCCCCATGGGTGTTTCGATGACTGTGAGATATAAACCAAGAGGTTGATCTCGTTGGGGAGGCATTAGCACGGGTGGCTTAGCCAGTATCTCCTTTATCCTATCAAATGACATTTGACAGTCTTCGTCCCAAATGGTATGGTCCGTTTTCTTAAGATTTTTGAAGATAGGTTCGCAGATCATAGTGAGTTTCGATATGAATCGAATTATATATTGCACTTTGCCCAAGAATCCTTTTACCTCCTTTTCTGTATGGGGTTGTGGCATTTCGATTAAGGCCTTGATCTTGGATGGATCAATTTCTATCCCCCTCTGGCTGACGACATATCCCATAAGCTTGCATGACGTTACTCCGAACGCACATTTCTGAGGATTGAGTCACATATTGTACTTGCGCAATGTAAGGATGAATTTGCAAAGGTTATCTATGTGTCCTTTCCTATCTTTAGATTTGACAATCATATCATCCACGTACACCTGCACTTCTTTATGCATCATATCATGTAGCAAAGTGGTCGCAGTGCGTTGGTATGTAGCCCCAGAATTGATTAGCCCGAATGGCATAACAATATAGCAGTATGTGCCCCACTGAATGACGAAGACTGTCTTGTGCATATCTTCTACGGCCATTTTGATTTGGTTATACCCTGCATACCGGTCCATAAAGGATAACAACGCTTGATCGGCTGTGTTATCTACCAATATATCGATCTGTGGTAGAGGGAAGTCGTCTTTTGGATTCGCTTTGTTCAAGTCTCTAAAATCAACAAAAATCCGGATTCGCCCATCCTTTTTGGGTACGGGGACTATGTTTCCTATCCAGTCTGAATACTCAGAAACTTTGATGAATCCAGCTTTGAACTGCTTATCGACTTCTTCTTTAATCTTAAGAGCCCACTCTGTCCTCATCCGACGAAGCTTATGCTTTACGGGCTTCAAACCTGGCTTGATTGGAATGCAATGTTCTGCAATATCCATGTCGATCCCTAGCATGTCTTTTTAAGACCAAGCGAAGACGTCTTTGAACTCGTGTAGGAGGTCGATGAAATTGGCCCTTTCAGTTGGGTCTAGGGTCGTCCCTATTCTAAGTTCTTGGGGTTCTAATTATATTCCTACGTTGTTGGGTTCGGTGCTTTCTATAACTGGGCCCCCTTCCCCTTCTTCTAGTATTTATTTAATTATATAGGGAGGTAATTCGATTGAGTCTGGGTCAGGATCATCCTTGTTATCATCGTAAATAGAATTGCATTCAGAATAACACAAGGAGTAAGAAGAATCAGATTTATTCATCTTAAAATTTGAAAACAGTTGAAACAAAGAAGTCATCTGTGCAGTAGTCAGTGGCGGTAAAGGGACAGTTGCTGGGACATTTCCCAAGCTACTGTTACTAGGTGATGCTATGCTAGGAGAAACAGAGGGGTGGGGAGTGACGACAGGAGGAGACTCTCTAGCCACTTCTCTAGACTTAGGTTCTGACTCCGACTTTGACTCAAATTCATCGTCTTCAGGCTCTCCTTTGAACATCTCTCCTTCTCCAGTAGTGACCTTGAAGAGCTTTCCTTTATTGTTGGTCCATTTGATCGACTTTCTCCATCCTTTCTGCTGATTTGGGTTGGTGTCAATGATTAGTGTTGTAGGGTTGAAATGGTCGTCTTGAAGTATCATGGTAATGATCTCATCCTGCGCTACCCTGACGAATAGATCTTCTCCAAATAGAAGGCTAACAGCCTGCTCGTCGAGACAAGGTGTCTAACAAGTTTTGACGGTGGGAACCGTTTATGGAGGGATGAAGTAGCAATCGTGGAACACCTCGATTCCAGCTAGTTGAATGCCTTTGTACATCCAAGGTTCGGGAAATACATAAAAATGTTCACAATCTCCTTCTCTGACGAAGTAACCATTTAATGTAGGGAGATAGGGTTGCATTTGGATTCCCTTATTCTTGCGATTTCTAACTTAAGCAAGCATTTCAAGAGTTTCGGCTTTTGTGGGTTGGTACCCCAAGCCTAGTGGTATCTTTTGGGAGTCACATTCCTTAATAGGTGTAACGGTACTCTCTCTGATAGGGTTTAACGGCATTCCTGGGAAGTATCCCTGGGACTTGAGCATGTGGTTGACCACTAAGTTGGAGTATGGGTCGAAATATAAGGGCGCCAGCTCGCTCTCTATAAGGTTTATGATTTGAAATCCTCCAAGCTTGGTTGCTTGACATTTTCTCTATCACGGCCTTGATAGGTGATGAAGTGATCGTTACTACTTTGCCATCTTGAGGGATCTTGATCTTCTGGTGTAAAGTGGATGTTACCGCTTTGGAAGCGTGAATCCAGGGCCTGCCCAAAAGTATATTGAAAGATGCCTCGATGTCCACTATCTGAAAATTAACCTTTCGTTCGATTAGCCCAGTGGCCACAGTAAGGTTAACTAGCCCCAATACTTTACGTCGCGTTCCATCGTACGCCAGAACGCCTTGGATACATTTTTCTTCAGGCATGTGACTGTGATGTATAGAGCAGGGTTATGAGTGACAACAAAGGGAGGCAAGTCCTCATCTGAGAAAGTAACTGGGTTACTTAGCTTGACTGAGTCTTGGAAGACTAGGTTGACGACGTCGTCAGGTGTAGAGTTATGTGCTACTTTCAATTTAGCCAATGCTTGCATTAAAGCTTTGCGATGAGTAAATGAGCTTGCAGCTAGTTGCTAGAGTGAAAGATCAGCCTTTGTCTTTTGAAGTTGCTTCAATAAATGGTCAGGAGAAGTATCTTCGCTATCGTTTGGTGTGATGACATTGGTGTTAGTAGTAACTGGACCATTTGTTTGAGTGACATTTTGATATGGACGTCCTGAGCGAATAAGCTGGTCCACATCTTGATCTTCATTAGCTTAGACTAGAGAATGTTCGGTGAGGTAAACATCTTCATCGTCATCCTCCCTAACTCCATTGACGATACTGAGCTCTCTTAAGCTTATGATTTTAGCCTCTAGGCTGATTATTTGCTCGACTAGATTGTCGGTCACTGCGATCACTTCTTGCACTGTGGAATCATGAGATAAGATTGGAACAACTGACCTGTTTTCCCTAGGTATAGTGCTTGGACTGCATAGGGATGCCACTACAGCTTCTAGCTCTGAAACTTGTCACTTACATTCTTTGCCCATGCGATAAAATCAGCGATAGTAGGGGAGATAGTGGAATAACTCTCCTCATTTTCTAGTGCATTGAACTCACCTTCAGCTGGATAAATGAGGTGCGAGCAATCCAAGGTGGATTCCTCATCTGTGATCATCATAATTCTAAGAGGACTCTGAGTATTGTTAGGCTTGCTTGTAGCAGGTATAGGTAAGCGCCCATCCTCAATCATGTCCTGAATTACATGTTTTAATTTGAAACATTTCTCTGTATCATGCCCTTTGCCTCTAGGGTACTCACAGTAGGCATTCTCACCCCAGAACTTAGACTTCTTCTTTGGGTCAGGCGTAGGTCCTATAGGTTGGAGCTTGCCCTGTTTCATCAATCTTTTTAGAGTATTGGAGTACGAGTCACCAACGTTGGTAAACTTCCTCTACAGGTTATTCTTCTTAGTAGATGACTCGACAAGGTTGACCTCGTCGGTCTTACTAGTGGAGCCATAAGAATGACTCGTTGCGCCTTGATATCCGCAGCCTACCGCTTTGGACAAGAGTCATTTACGGATGTCGTCTTCAATCCTTGTTCCTAATACAGTGAAGTCTTTGAAAGACTTTATATTTTGGTATCTTAGTTGTCTCGCATAGATTAGCCCTAAGTTGTCCACGAACTTTTCAACAAGAGTAGCCTCGTCGGGCCGTTCGACGAGTTGTGTGCTAGTCTTTCTCAACCTACTTAGGAAGTCGGTGAATCCTTCTTTCTCATTTTGGGTAAGAACCTCTTGAGTGCGCATATTGACTTGAATTTCAGCATTATCTGCATACTGTTTGGTGAACTCAACTGGAGCATCATCCCAAGTAGCAATTTTCTTCTGATCCAAGAAGTAGAACTATTGCTTAGGAATAGTATCGAGAGATGAAGGAAAGATCCTTAGGAACATCTCTATCTCGATGCCTTTGATAGACGTATAATCTTTGAAGGCACGAATATGGTTCAATGGGTTTTTATGTCCCTTAAACTTGGGGATGTCAGTCATGTTGAAGTTAGTTGGCAGTTGAGCGTTTACTCCCTCATATTTGCGGTTGTTTTCCCTATAGATGTGATCTCCCTTGAGGTACATTAGTTGTTCCTCCAAATATTGGAGTCGTTTTTCAGCTTCAGTAGGACATGGTGGAAGATTAACTTCTGGTTGTCCAACAAACGGTGAATATTGTCGTGTATAACCATGTTGGGAATGGCATCCTCTGCAGGAGGAAGCCTAGCTTCTAAAGCGACAATTCGGCCTTCAATGGCATTAAGGCGGGCATAAGTCTTGGCGTGTCTGGAGACGAATGAGTGCAGCTAGGATTTGATCATTACCATTTACGGACGTCTGGGGTTGACCATTAACGCTTCCATGACTAGTTCCCACCATTTCGGAACTAAGGATAAGAGATCGACGACGAATCAAAACACGATCGACCATTTTAGAACACTTACTCAAAAGTGACTCGACTCGTGAAGTGGGTGTGTGCCACTGTGTCAAGTGGGGTTTGAAAATGACAATGTTTTTGAAATGTTTGTCCTAGACAACTGTAGTGTAGTTGTAGGAGTCCTGACATGAAGTGAGGTTTGAAGAACAATTAGATTGTTTGTTGAGGACACCTACTCCAAGAATTAGATAATAGTACTTTATATTACTTCTAACTCGTTCAATTGTGTGAACAATTTAGAAGAACAATTCAGTGCTTTCTTATTAACGTAAGTTACACAAATCCGAGTATTTAACGGTACTCAATTTAGTTACAACTAGATTTAGTTGTACGAGTGGGTTGGTAATTTTCTAATACGTAGAAAGGTACTAAAATTATTAATTGAGAATAGTGGGCGTAGTGGTCGAGCCCTCTTTGTGGTTTAGTTTTCGGTACTTGTCGTTAGGAGCACCTAGACCAAAACAATATTTATAGCTTCACAAACAACTCTACTATTAGTAAAGAGGCAAGTAAAGGTCGGATCCCAAGGGACGGGTATTGAAGTGAGATTTTCAATTACAACTAGCGATGTCTAGGGGTGTCACAATTTGGGGTTTGAATAGAAGATCAGTAAACTAAATAGCAATGAAATTAAACAAGCAAGATGATTAAAAAGGGGTGTAAACAATTGATAAAAGCCATTAGGGTGTCATTGGGTCATAGGGGATTCATGGGAATTGATCATACAAACATATTCTCAAATTATAAGCAAGCAATTATTCTTGTGATGGATCGAGTTGGTTTATATCTTACAATCCTAGAAATGTTTGGGTCCCGGAGCCGAATCGATTAGATTGTACAACACCTACAAGTCGACTTAATCTTCCCTACTCAACTATATGCATGGTCTAATGAGACTCGAGTTGGTTTATGTCTTACAAATCTCATTGAAAAGATAGATGATGGGTAAAAAATGCAAGGATTCATAGCCTCGCATTTCATCAAACATAACATGTGCATAAGTTGAGATCACAACAAGCAAGCAAATAAACTATGAAAACATATTAATTTAAGCATGAATCATCCCCCATGTTGGTTTCCCCTAATTCCCCATTAACCCTAGCTAAGGAAACTACTTACTCATTATCATGTTGAACATGCTAGCAAGGTTGTCAATCATACCAACAAAGTAAAACATGATGAATAAATGAAGATAATTAACAATAATTAAAAAGGGATTAAGAGAATTATACCTAATAATGATTCCAACAATAAAGCAAAGAATAATAGAAGTACTTGATGATTGATTGGAAGGTTGTCAAACTCCCAATAATAACCCAAATATCTTTAATTACCCAAAATGAAAGATGAAAAAAAGAAAGATTAAGGAAATGAGTCTTGTATTAAGACTTGATTAAAAGTTGATTACAAGATTAAAGAGAGATTAGAATGATATAAACTACACTAGAGATTGCTAAGAAGAACATGATTATCTAATTAGACTAATGGGGTATTTATAGTGGGGATTAGGTACACAAATTAGGGTTTACAAAGGGCTTAAATGACGATTAAGTCCTTTAGGAATCGCTCCTCTCAGAAAAATATGCGAGTCTCCTTTTTGCTAGTCTTTCCTGAGGTATGCGCATCCTTCATAGAACAAGTAGAAGACGAAATAGCTGTCACACAATCCGAGCGTCCAGGGCACGGGACGAGCGGATTGTGGGTCTTTTGGACGAGCGGATTTGTGGGGTGGACGGGCCGATTGTGGTGGTTTTGGACGAGCATCTCTCTGAGGAAGACGCTCGGATTCCTTGTACTGGACGGGCGTCCAGAGGGCAATCTGCTCGGATTCTTGATCAACTTCTTCCCTTCTTCTTTTCTTCCTTTTTCTTCATACAATCCTTGGGGATTTCATTAGAGATGCAAGGATCTTTTCTCATCATTGCCCAACTACTATAATATGTACAAAGGCCTTCTAGTCTTGTCTTCTCTTTGATGCTTGGTCATTGAATTCAATCAATTTAGCTCCATTTTGCCATGAAAATGCAAGGTTTGCACTCCTTTCCTACCAAGGGATCAAAACCTCAAAGAATATGCCAAAGAAAGGACTAAAGACAATAAATGACCCAAATATGCACTAAAAAGCATGGGAACAAGGCTAATTCAGGGACTAAATATGCTCAAATAATGGTCACATCACGTAGGTTTCGACTTGTGAAACTGAATAACTCCAAAATCACGTGTGTCACTCATTTTCTATTGTTCGTTTATTTACGTTTTAACTTTGTTTAGTTAATTAGTTAAAGATTAATTAATAAACTTTAAGTAATTAATTATTAATTCACGCTCATACGGACATTCGAAAAGGTGGGCTAAAGTTTTAATACTTAATTCACCATCCCCCCCCCCCTTCTGATTATTTCGGATCAATAGACTCCTTATTTGATTACAGCATCGATCATTCAGGCTCCAGACTAGGATCTGCCTTTTGAGATCATGTGCGATGCTAGTGATTATGCACTTGGCGTGGTGCTAGGCCAGCGGAAAGACGAAGCTTTGAGTGCTATTTACTATACGAGCTGAACTCTGGATGAGGCTCAGATGAAATATGCTACAGAGAAGGAGCTGTTAGCTGTGGTATATGCGCTGGAGAAGTTTAGGTCTTATTTATTATGTTCGAAAGTTACTGTATTTTCTGACCATGCAGCGCTGAGATACCTTTTTACTAAGAAAGAGGTCAAACCAAGATTATTGCAATGGATACTGCTTCTTCAGGATTTTTATTTGGAGATTAAAGATAAGAAAGGCGGTGAAAATTTGGTAGCTGATCATTTATCGGGCCTACCGTTGCAAGAAGGGGGAGATTCTTTATCTATTAATGACTTTTTCCCTGATGATATTTTTTTGGCTATTTCTAGTGCTGAAACTCCTTGGTATGCTGATTATTCTAATTTTATTTTAGGTGATTTATTGCCTCTTGACTTGTCATATCAGCAGAGGAAGCGGTTCCTTCCTGACATGAAGCAGTACTTCTGGGATGACCCTTATCTGTTTAAGGAGTGTCCTGATGGTCTTTACAGACGGTGTATACCGCAGTGGGAGACTAAAGCTATCCTAGAAGCATGCAATTCTTCCTCCTATGGTGGTCACCACGGTCACTCTAGGACCATGGCTAAGGTACTTCAATCTGGCTTTTATTGGTCATCCATCTTTAAAAATGCTAGACTTTGTTGTAGCTTGGATGACCCTTATCTATTTAAGGAGTGTGCAGATGGTCTTTACAGACGGTGTATACCGCAGTGGGAGACTAAAGCTATCCTAGAGGCATGCAATTCTTCCTCCTATGGTGGTCACAATGGTCCCTCTAGGACCGTGGCTAAGGTACTTCAATCTGGCTTTTATTGGTCATCCATCTTTAAAAATGCTAAAGACTTTGTTGTAGCTTGTGATGCATGTCAGCGGACAAGAAACATTTCATGTAGGCAGGAGATGCCTCAAGTTGGCATTTTAGAGGTTGGGGTTTTCGTTTTCTGGGGCATCGACTACCAGGGGTCATTCCCTTTTAGTAAAGGCAACATGTATATTCTAGTAGCTGTAGATTACGTGTCCAAGTGGGTAGAGGTCATTGCTTCGGTTCATTGTGATGCAAACACTGTTATCCAACTTTTCAAAAAGGTAATCTTCCCTCGCTTCGGTGTCCCTGGAGTTGTCATCAGTGATGGAGGTATGCACTTTAAAGAGAAACAGCTTACTGCTCTTCTGTCCAAATATGGTGTAGAACATCGTAGAGGTTTGGGGTATCATCCTTAAACAAGTGGTCAGGTAGAAGTTTCCAATCGGGAACTTTAAGAAATTTTTACTAAAGTTGTGTCTAAATCACGAAAAAATTGGAGCATGAAATTACATGATACTTTATGGGCATATATGTAACACCCCCATACTCCAAGTGCCTTACCAGGACCACTCAGGTATAAGGATACTACCATCTCGGTTGCCCGAGGTACTGAATATCATAAGACAATAAAGAAACGTACTTTTAAAGTAATTATAGATTAAGTGATTACATGTTCAAACCAAAACTAATAAAAGGAATTACAAGGTTCTCATACGGTCTACAGCTAAAACTATCAAAGCTACTAGACTTCGTCTGACACAGCGGAAGACTTCTAACTGCCACGTGATGACTCATCCCGGCTATCTCATACGCGTCATATCACACCTGCTCAATAGCTGCTCACCACCCCCGAATGGATCACCGCAGTTTTTAAAACATTTAAACGGGGTCAGTACTAATCACACAATTCAATACATACATCAACAATAAGATAAACAGACAGCTTAACTGTCACACACACACAGCCAACCAATTCCAATCATCTCCATCATTGACTGTCCACTGGACCAGCCCTGCCAGTGGGGGACCGCAGCCGTTCCCACCTAAGCCCCGCTCATCATACCGAGCGATAACCCTGTCCCATTAATGTGCACATCCCCTTCCGTGGCGGGTTCCACGAAGGGCAAAACTAGGGCGTGAAGTCACTCCCGCAGGTGACCCCACTCAGCCGAGAACGCATCTCGAGAACCGTCAACAGCAATCACAACCACAAACACAGTACAATCATCATATCAAACAACTAACTACAGCACATCACCAATATCCCATTATGGGACTAATACTGAGTAGGAAATCCTACCTGGAAAGCACAACAGTCAGACGGTATCAACAGCTGTATCAAAAAGTCTCTTCTACGAACCCTCCTCCTATCATATAACACATAGAGGCTACACATCACAAACTACACACAAAACCCCCAATCTCTAAATTAGGGTTTAACCAAACTTAACAAAACATTATAAAAATTATATTAAAAGCTTACCCTCGACGCAGGGAACTCAACGATACAAACAACGACACGAACTGACGGTCTGAACTCCGGGAATTGCTAAGAATGCGATTAGGAAGATGAACTTGTTGCTTTCTCTCTTAAACAGGGTTTTCGGTTTTGTAAAAGTGATTTAAAACAATGACGACTATGTTTAAATACCTTAATCGCATAATTAACAAAACCCGAGAAAACTCCCCGTAAAACCGGACACTCGATCGAGTACCCAAGGTACTCGATCGAGTACCCCCTTACTCGATCGAGTACCCCAGCTACTCGATCGAGTACCCAACAGGTCAGAAACTATTTTATCTCGCAACTTACCCTTACTCGACAGAGTAAGGGCTACTCGATAAAGTACCCCAATACTTATAAATACGGAGTATTACAGTCTTCCCTCCTTAAAAAGAACTTCGTCCCCGAAGTTCAACCCATACCTGAAAACAAACATACTAACTCGATCAAGACAAAACAACGTGACTAAGAACTCAAAACAAAACTCCAACCCAAACATGAACTCGTAACACCAACTCCACTAACTATTCCTACCTCCACAACATGGCTCACGATATCGTATCCACTCCATTATATCTCTCTCCACACTAACTCCATACACTACCAAAATACTCATAACATCAAACGGAATGTTACATTCTACCACCCTTAAAAGGAACTTCGTCCTCGAAGTTTACTCAGACTCATAACACCATCCTCCAACTGTCAACACTATATAAAATATTCTCACACTTCGAAGCATCACACTACTACAAGCACGGCCATGGCCTTTTATAAGCACTGTAATACTCCGTATTTATAAGTCTTGGGGTACTCTATCGAGTAGCCCTTACTCTGTCGAGTAACGGTAAGTTGCGAGATAAAATAGTTTCTGACCTGTTGGGTACTCGATCGAGTAGTGGGGTACTCGATCGAGTACTCGATCGAGTACCTTGGGTACTCGATCGAGTGTCCAGTTTACGGGGAGTTTTCTCGGGTTTTGTTAATTATGCGATTAAGGTATTTAAACATAGTCGTCATTGTTTTAAATCACTTTTACAAAACCTAAAACCCCGTTTAAGAGAGAAAGCAACCAGTTCATCTTCCTAATCGCATTCTTAGCAATTCCCGAGTTCGACGGTCGGTTCGTGTCGTTGTTTGTATCGTTGAGTTCCCTGCGTCGAGGGTAAGCTTTTAATATAATTTTTATAATGTTTTGTTAAGTTTGGTTAAACCCTAATTTAGAGATTGGGGGTTTGTGTGTAGTTTGTGATGTGTAGCCTCTATGTGTTATATGATAGGAGGAGGGTTCGTAGAAGAGACTTTTGATACAAATTTGTTGATACCGTCCGATCATTGTTGTGCTTTCCAGGTAGGATTTCCTACTCGTATTAGTCCCATAATGGGATATTGGTGATGTCTTTGTAGTTAGTTGTTTGATATGATGGTTGTATCTTGTGTTTGTGGTTGTGATTCTTTGTTGACGGTTCTCGAGATGCGTTCTCGGCCGAGTGGGTCACTTGCGAGAGTGACTTCACGCCCTAGTTTCGCCCTTCGTGGAACCCGCCACGGAAGGGGATGTGCACATTAATGGGACGGGGTTATCGCTCGGTATGATGAGCGGGGCTTAGGTGGGAACGGCTGCGGTCCCCCATCGGGCAGTGGTGGGTCCAAAGTGGACGAGTCAATGATGGAGATGATTGGAATTGGTTGGGTGTGTGTGTGTGACAGTTAAGCTGTCTGTTTATCTTATTGTTGATGTATGTATTGAATTGTGTGATTAGTACTGACCCCGTTTAAATGTTTTAAAAACTGTGGTGATCCATTCGGGGGTGGTGAGCAGCTATTGAGCAGGTGTGATATGACGCGTATGAGATAGCTGGGATGAGTCATCACGTGGCAGTTAGAAGTCTTCCATTTTCGTGTCGACGAAGTCTAGTAGCTTTGATAGTTTTAGTCAGACCGTATGAGAACCTTGTAATTCCTTTTATTAGTTTTGGTTTGAACATGTAATCACTTAATCTATAATTACTTTAAAAGTACGTTTCTTTATTGTCTTATGATATTCAGTACCTCGGGCAACCGAGATGGTAGTATCCTTATACCTGAGTGGTCCTGGTAAGGCACTTGGAGTATGGGGGTGTTACAATATAAGACTGCATTTAAGACACCGATTCGTGCATCGCCGTGTCTTTTAGTCTATGGAAAGTCTTGTCATTTGCCTGTGGAGTTAGACCATAAAGCATGGTGGGAAATATGTAAACTTAATTTTGATTCTAAATTGTGTGGTGAGAAACGTTTGTTGCAGTTAGATGAGCTAGAGGAATTTAGGCTGAATTGTAACACCCGCAATTTTCTAATCTCACTTATTTAATTTTTGTTTATAAGATTTAAATTTTAATACTTATATTTACTAGTTTTGTTTTTTTTTTGGAAATATATTTACCACTTTTGTACAAATCGTTAATTAATGCCGTTTTAAATCTTATTTCAGTCCGATTTCTTCTCGGACCGACTTTTTATTTAAGTGACTTTTTATAAGCGAAAATGGGAAATCGATTTTGGCGCCATTGATATATGGACTGTATTTTTGTTTAATAGACAAGTTAATTATTTAACTAGATTTATCCTTTTTATTCTTTTATTTGAAATCCTTATTATTATTATTATTATTATTACTTTTCTACCTTTGTTTATTTTTTACAACAAAATGAAAAATATATTTTGGGTGTTAACCCTTATCTTAACTGATTTTGCATAAGTTATCCAAGGAGATTTTATTCTTATTTTTTTCTCATTTCACTCATTCATAAACTCTCCTAATTAGATTATCTCATATCCTTTCCATTCACAAAAAAATAAGGAGAAAATAAACCCTACTTTTCTCACAGAGTGTCGTGAGATTCATCGTGTAATTTCTACATAATAATGTTACGTACGTGCTTCTTTATTTCTGAATTCAACGTACCTACTTGCCTTCCTGCTTCTTTATTAAGACCGATCTTCTTTCATCATCCGTTCATCCATATTCTAAGGGTAATTATCGTCCTTAATCGTTGTCGTTTTTTAGTTTTAGTTTTTTATTTATTTAGTATATGAATTAATCATATATGAATGTTTGTTTTTGTAGGCTATCGTCAAGATCTGTACGAGGACGAGTATTTCATCGATTTGGAACGCGAATAAGAGGTAACTCTTAAGGGCATGACACGGCATTTCATTAGTTATTGTTGAGTAGTTGCTTGTTTTTGGTTATTATCAATGTTTTAATCAATTATGATATTTAATTTATATATTTCGAATTGTTCTCATGGCATGGAAGTTTCTGATATTTTATTATATATCGAAATATATTTTATTTATGAAATTATCATATTAGTATATTTTTTATAAGATTTAATGTTGTTATAATCGTAATATAACGATTTATAGGATTTTAAAATAATAACCAAGGTATAATTTCATTTTTATGATTTTATTCTTGTCCTAAGAAAAAATTTGAGACTTAGGATCATAAAATTTTAGATCCTTTAATCTTATTAGTAATTATTATGATTTATACAATATGTTAGCGGTTTTGATGTTTATTAGGTATTAATTCATTTTTTATTTTTCTAATTTATGAAAACTATTTTGTTAGCTCTAATATTTCATTATGGAATGATAAAAATTTTGATAAAAATTATTTTGGGTCGAATCATATTTTTAATAATTAAAATACAGTTCTGGCTGTTTTAGGAATACACTTTTAATAAATAGTATTTAAAATTTTTAGTCGATGGAAAAGTTATTTTTGGTGTTTTTGCTTAATTCCAGAATGTTACAAATTTTCTTGGGAACCGTTCTGATCAGAAACTATTTTTTTTTAATTTTTGGGAAAATGTAAGTTGATAATAATCTCAAATTTCCATCATACAAGCCTCAAAGATTCCAACTACTCAGATGGGGATTTATTGCGAGCTCTCCATCCAAACAGTGGTTGCTCGACACTTACTGACTATGTTAATACACCGTAATCTATCACTGATTTGGCTTTTAAGCCGTTTACATAACACTTTAGGTCTGATGAAACTATTTTCAATTCTGCACATGTTTCTACATTCCCAAATAGAGTACATCAGACTGCACACCACTGTAGCTATCACCTGCTTCTTCAGTAAGGAACGGTCCCTTAGACTGAGCCACCATTGGATCACATTCTGCTCAGGTATTTGGACCACTACCCACAGCGAGATCAAACACAAGCACTGAGAAATATACACATATTCAAAAAACAGGTGCTTATGGGACTCCTCCTGTAACCCACATAAGTAGCACTGATTTTCTGAAATAATCTGCATCTGAACCAACCTGTCCTGAGTGAGTAACCTTTGCTGAGAGACAAGCCAAGCAAAGAACTTACGCTTAGGTAGCAAAAGCTTAATTCCCACCCAAGGAGCCCATCTGACATTTGCAAGAACATGCTGCAACCATTTGTAACCATCCCTGATAGAATAAGTACCAATACTAGAAGTAATAAAAGGCTTCAGAATAGGCTTAGTTTGACATATCTTCCTCCAAGCCCAGCTAGAGGAGATAGGAGGTTCATAGCTCATCCAATCCTTAGCGTTTATATACACAGCATGCACCCATTTAACCCACAGATGATCAGGTTTGCTCTCAATCCACCAAACATACTTTCCTATGGCAGCTGTGTTCCATAACTGCAGGTTTTTCAATTCCAGACCTCCTTGCTTTTTTGGCTTGCAAATGATGTCCCAAGCCACAAGAGCAGGACTCTCTTTAGTTTCCTTTCCTTGCCATATAAATTTTCTACAAATTGCATCAATTCTATGAATAATAGTCTTGGGAAGAATGAAAATCCGTGCCCAATAGGAATGTAAAGTATGGAGGACAGAAGTTATCAACACCAGACGCCCAGCATATGAAAGTTTCCTGGTACCAAGCCCCCTTATTCTCTCCACAACTTTCTCAACAAGGCAGTTGCAGTCGATGACTGATAATGTTTTAGGGGAAACTGTCACCCCCAGATATCTAAAAGGAATAGCACCCTTTTTCATACCAGACAATGCTTCAATATCTGCCATAATCCCTTCACTTACTCCATTAAAGTAGATGTTAGACTTGCCTTTGTTCATCATAAAACCGGAGGCCCTAGAAAACAACTCATAAGCATGAATCATAAGCTCCATAGATCCCTTATCTCCTTTGCAAAACATAATTAAGTCATCTGCAAAACACAGATGACTTAACTGGACACTCTTTCATAGAGAATGATACCTGAATCTGGCATGTTTCTGAGTCACCCATAAAATTCTACTTAAATAATCCAAGCATAAGGTAAAGAAGAGGGGGATAAGGGATCACCCTGCCTCAAACCTCTCTTGCCTTTGAAAAAAACAAAACCTCCCCATTTAAGGCAATGGAATAAGATGGAGAAGTCACACAGTTCATAACCAACTTGATAAATTGTGCTGGGAAGCCTATTGTTTTCAAAAGATCACCTACAAAAGCCCATTCAACCGAATCATAAGCTTTTTTCAAATCAATCTTCATGAGCACTCCAGGAGAACATGTCTTCCTTTTGTACAATCTAACCAAGTCCTGACAGATAAGAATGTTTCCCATTATATCCCTTCCTTCGATGAAGGCTCCTTGTGAAGGACTCACAATATCAGGTAAAATTGTACTCAGTCTATTACATATAACCTTGGAAATACACTTGTATAAGGTATTGCAACAACAATAGGTTGGTACTGCATCACATTATCAGGAATATCTACCTTGGGCACCAGAGTAATTATGGTATTATTACTCTGCTTAAGTAAATTTCCAGTTTGGTACACATTTTTCACAGCATTAATGACTGACTGCCCAGTGATATGCTATGTATCCTTGTAGAATTGACTACTAAACCCATCAGGTCCAGGAGCCTTGTCCCCTGGTATATCAAACATAGCAGCCTTAATTTCTGAATCAGTTAAAGGAGCCAACAGGGAAGTAATATGTTGTGGCTCTAGACATTTCCCAGCTCTAACAATGCCTTCATTCAACCTCTGTACAGGTTTGGATGACCCCCAAATATGCTGATAGTACAGCTCAAAAGCTTTTTTAATCTCCTCATAGGAAGTACATAGATTATTATGCATATCCCTAATCTGGTACACCCTATTCCTAGCCCTTCTTCTCTTAATACTTGTATGGAAATAGGCAGAGTTCTCATCCCCATCCTTTATCAATTTCTCTTTATATTTCTGGTTAAGGATTTGGCTCTAGCTTCCCTCAGAAACCTCAGTTCCTCAGAACATTCCTTCTCAGCAATAATATTTTTTTTTTTTATAATTGAAATGGTGTTTTGCGGTTTTTACGATAATCTGGTTTTTAATTCGGTTCGTATATCAAATAAGCATATCGTTTTATGAAATTTTACATTCTGGTCAGAGATGTTATAAACAGTATTCACATTAAATTTTATAAGTATCGAAGTTAAACTCGGTTTTATAAAAATAAAACACTGTTTTGGTTAAACCGAGTAAATAATGGTTTTAAAGTTAATTTATGGAGAAGGGTATTATGGTTATTTTTCATATGATTCCAGAATGTGTTTAGAGCCTGTTTTACAAGAATTATTTGATTAAAATTATTTTATCATTTTAAATAATGGATTAGTAATTAAATTGGTTTACCTAATTTGGTAATAAGAGAATAACTTATATTTTCTAACTTCTTAAATGACATTATTTATAACATCATACATTAATATTTTCATAATATTTATACTTTGAGAAGGTATTTATTCCAAGTAAGATTCTATTTATTGAAAGTTACTATTTTTGGAAGTTGCCTTCTTGGAAGGTTTCCCTTTTAAAGGATTTGAATAATAAACACTTTTGAAGTGGTTTAGAATACTTACGAAACAGTTAGGTGTAAGGTTTAGAATGATAAACTCAGGATATGCTTAGTTTTACCATTAACTATAGAACTGATGATTGTCATCGGTGGTCGTCTGTGAGTGTTGCACCCCGGGAGTTATGTACATACACTTAGACTAGGGCCTCGCACTGCGGAGTAAGACGCCGCCCTATTATGGTTGTGGAACTGTGGTACTTTATCATAGTCCAAGTGAAAATCTATACTAAGACACTATGCTGGTTTTTCATAAGGAGTATTTGATATTGTATCTTATACTTTTTTGTTTCTCGACTTGATTTGGATTTTCAATTGTTCAAATACTTATTTATGTTTTTAACATTTTCTGATGTATTGAGGTTTCATATTTCAAATAATTGTTGTTTTAGCATTTGCTTGCCTTTAACTTGATGAAATGTGGCTGGGAGAACGCCCGAGTTACTCCCCATTGATTGTGGCTGTTACGTATATAACATGACAGGTATTTGTTTTGCGGGGATTTGAGGAGTGAGCTAGCGAGTAGTTGATCCTACTCTTTTTATTTTCGTTTCATTTGGATTGTAGAACTATGTTTTGGAGGTTTTAATTTTTAGCCCTTTTTAGCAAAAGTGGCATTTGTATCGACTACCTTTTCGGTAATGTTTCCAGTAGATTATATTTGCTTTAATCCGAGTTTGGTTATTTAGTTTTATCATTGTGTATTTAATCCCATTCGACAGTGTTTCCGCCACTATTTTGCACTAGATTTTATAAGGGATTACAGTTGGTATCAGAGCATACTGCTCCCGACGCTCACAATTTGATCTTTAGGCAACAAGACTAATAAATGACTGATTCAGTTAAAATGAGATAGAGAGATGGGTAGAAACAAATAAGGACTTGTTTGCTCGCTTATGTGTTTGTGTAACTCAATGGATAACATTGAATTTATGTCTTGTTTCCCCGACAAAGATGATGAAGGGATAAGGACATGGTGTTGCAAACAAGATGCATCAGTGGTTTCCAGTGTAAATTCAGTTTTGCTCGAGCTGCAGGCCAGATGACCAAGAGTAGACTTAAGTCTCACAGTGATGCAGTAGATTAAAAAAATGATTACACTGTGGATCCATCAAATGGAGAAACCTAAGGCTGAAGTGTTTGTTTCTCAGTAAGAAGATGGAGTGACCCAGTGAACCCCCTTGCAACTTTGGAAGCTGAAGATTCCTTCTTCGTTCTCAAATCTTCATAGTTTGCGATCAAGGTTCCTCTTCTTACACTCTTACAAATCTTATACCTATTCTGGTGAATGAATTCTTGTTTGTGATTCTTCCACTCTTGTTATTTATTCTCTTGAGATTCATTAGTTAGACTAACCATTTCCTTATGAAATTGACGGAAGTGAAACTTTCGTAAACCCCTATTAAACTTATTTAATAGATTTTATAAATTAAACATAATTTATATTTATGTTGATCTAGTTGCATACAAGATTACAAGAACATAAATAAGGAGAAAATTATATTTCTTACAAACATTTGTGACAGATTTATGGGCACTAGATTTGGACTCCTTCCAAACCAAGATCTTGAGCTAAATAAGATTAGAATGATCCTCCAAAATCTTCAAGTATTCATTGTAAAATACCTCCTCTTAGTTGCACCAAGACTACCCCTCAATACTACTAATCTTATTAATTAGATAATATTAATAGTGAATCTTAAATTTTAATCTAATAAAATTACTACACATTTAGTAATATTTTATATTAGATCTATAAACAAATTTTATGCACAAAAACAATTTTTATGTAGAGAGAGAAAAGAGGTTTTGAGCGTGACTATTATCATATAAAATGAGAACAATTATCTAGTTAGTATATGGAGGGGGCAACCGGTTTTTAGAGCATAGGTTAGTCAAATTTTTCTTCCCAATTTGCCTTTTGTTCTTCACAAGAAAATCTAGGTGTATAAGGGCTACTAGTAGGTGTCATGATGATGTCTTAAGCATGCAATAAACTAATGACAAAATCATCACTCACTAACCCTTAATACAACCGGTTTTTATCACTTAAATGGACTCCATTTTATTTTTGTCATTTGTCATTTGTAATATGTTGTGACATGTGACATGTACCATGTCATTTGTAATATAAATGCATATTTAACTAATTATATATCATTATGTATCAAATAAATTACAATTAAAAAATTAACAAGTAATTCACAATTACATGTAAATAAAATGGATCATATTAAGTCTAGTTAATATAATCTACAATATTTTGCAATTATGATTAACTAATTACTCGCATCTCAAATGTTTCATAAACATTAATCAATTTTAGTAATATAACATATTAATTACTAAATTGAATCTTATTTAATCAAATTACAATAAGATATGAAACTCTCTCTTATAAAAAAAATTTGTTCAATTTAAGGAATTAATTAATCGGTATTGATATACAATTAATTAACTTTACAATTGAGGGAATCGTCCTTTAGGTGTGACCTTCAGGGATCAACTGATCACCACCGTCAAACAACAGTAATCTCAAACTCTAGTCAGCCAATCATTACCGATTAATGTTGATTAGTTGACTCTATATATATTGAATCATCCTTGATGTATTCTTATCATGAGTTTCAATAATGTGATCGCACCATTGTTGAGGACACAAACTCCAACAATCTCCCACTTGTTCGAGACAAGTGTGTGTCACCTATTCTCTTGTCCTATTATAATCTCCCACTCAATGCAAGGTGTCTTGCAGGTCGTACTTGTATGTGATCATATCAGGAGTGGTTTCCTCGATCTGGAGAGTAACTGTTTGATCGGAATTATCTACCGTAGATACTTTCCGAGCGTGGCCACGCATTTCCAGTTCACTACTCGTCGAGTGGCCTTGAGATTTCAAATAACTCTGACAAGGGGTGGACAATTCCTATTGCACTATTCCTTACGTTCACCCACAGTTCATCATGACCCAAAAGATGCACACTCACCCCTTTTGACAGAATGGCTTAGGGCAAAAATCAAAGTCAATCATAAACTGTGCCAACTTAGGCGAACAGTCTCTAGTCAAAGAATCGACTCAAAAGAATACTATAGTAGCTCTCGCCACGACCATGCTATATAAATGTTGCCAGAACTCTATGAGCGGTCACTGCCCGACAGAGTGTCTCATACAGTCTACCTATGTGATCGACTAGTTAGCTCTTATGACTCTATGGCACTTAAACTTGCCATCAATCGACTCACACTCTAGTCACTAGGAGAAGTCACCTCATATAAGTGACTAGGGGCGAATACTATGTTAATCCAGCTCACCTTAATAGGGTTCAACATTGTCTCTACAACCTATTTGGAAAAACAAAGTATTATTGTAAAAGAGTTTTGAATAAAACTCAAACAATGAGTGTATTATCACATATGTAAAATTGATACAATATCAATTACTACATAATCCATAATTCATTTTTAATCTTGCATATAGTTGATCATCTCAATTCAATTGAAATGACATGACTTATCATGCTTAGCCTATGAAAAGGCCTTGGTTAGTAAGTTTTAGCAACACTTTACACTTTCCCTAACCTTACTATATACTATTTCCAATTCTTGTGTAAAAGCTTGTATTATAATAACTTCTTTGAGTACGTGTCAAGATCAAATTTGGACATAGGCTCTCTGGCCTTAAATAACTCCCACTGTCCTCACAGTGTGTAGGGATAGGACCTTCGGTTATTGGAATGAACTACCATAGTTCCTCCAATTCACTAAACCGAATCCAAATATCATCCCTTCCTTCTTGCATATCTCATTATTGCAAGTGTACTCAATTTCCGTTGTGCATATCTCATTGTTCAACTGCCTAGGACGTTTCTAGCGGATATCCTCCTTAAATAATATAGCCAAGATGGTTCCCTAACCATTCTTATGTGTTTAGAATATGGTTTTTGTGTAACTCCTTGCACATAAATCCATCTCTTTTCTAAATGCTTAGCTTTGTATCTTTAGTACTTCCTGAGTACCAACTAATGAACTATGTGGCTATATATACACTTCTCTCAAAGATTCGATTTGTAACATCTCGTCATACTCCAAGTATATGAGGTTTAAGAATAGTGATACATCTTAGCGTAATGAATTAATCCCGTAGCGGAAGCATGTGGATTCAATTTCTACATGTTCAATATTTTTGAACTTGTCTAGACTCTTATCAATATAAGAATAATCATTTAACGCTAATATCCTCTTAGAACTATCATTATAGGTCTGGATACCTTATAAATGTATTATTCCTCTCCTAAGTCTTTCATCATTCACAGTGATCAATATGTAATTCACATATAAGACTAATAATACCAACGTACTTCCACTAAACTCCATGTCTAAACAGAACTACTTGACCATTCGAGAAAAGTTTATCACATGATCAAAACATACAATTCAACTCTTTAACTTCCACTTAAGATTTCTTCATATGTTTGTATCCTACCTTAGGATAGTTGCGATTTACAAAACTCATGCAAGATGATTTTAAAATCCAACTATATCAAATCATATCCGAATACAATGAAGCATTGTTGTTGCGTGCAAAACCCTTTGCCACCAACCAATCAAGCTAAATAAACATTTTCATGTTTATGCTTATTTCGGACTCTTGTGGAGTTGAGACTAGATAAAGCATCTTAACAAGTTACAAGTTTGTTACTTTTAAAAATAACTTAACTCCTGTCCACTTAGGTTTCGAATCAACACTTTAGGTTTCGAATCAATAATTACTGATTTTGACCAAGAAGGAACATCTTCCTACGTCTTATTCTCAGTTTGTGGCTCTTGAACAATTTCTCCCACTCTGTCTTTAAGAAATGAGCTTCTTTTCTCAAAAGACAGCATCACGAGCCACAAACATGTTGTTCTCGTGATAGTTGGGTTACAAAGCCACATGCTTTCTTCCAAAACAAGCTACAACTTAGGTATCATGCCTAATCATATCATATATGAATTGTACTTGATTGCTTTAACTATGTTTTGTTTTAGTGGGAAAAATAAATACTAGACAAATTGTGATAGAAACTACTTCAACTTTATAGTAAAGATTCAACCATATCGTATAGGATTCTTTGTATCCTTATAACACACCTTATCTTTATAGGGTGTGATTATGATAATGATCTTGTGATACCATACCACACTCTATTTGGTGTAAATCAAAGTCTTCACTTTATTGTTTCCTATTTTAACAAAGTACTAATACTTTGGTTTTATAATCTCTAGGTTTTGATAATTTTTTAAACATTCATTGAACTAATTCAAAGAATTTCTCTTCTTACATCATTAAGTGGATACCAAGTATCTACCTAGTTCGTCGGTAAAAGAGATGAAGAAGTAATAACCTTTTCTGATTGAAATTGCATTCGACCATCCACTTTAAAGTGTAAATAGGGCGAATATCTTGCTCTATTCATAATCCTTTTCAAGGAAAAATCATGAATTGTCTTGCCTTGTATACAAGATTCGCACACACCAAGAGATCTCCAATCAAAATTGTTTTCGACACTACTAAAAACTAGCTTCTAGATGTGAATTTCAATCGAGAATAGAGAAATAATTGGAGTCACCAACTTGAGTCTTGTATATATGACATTTATTTTAGTTTGAATATAATTTATGTACATTTAAAAATATGATTTAAAAGTTAAAAGTGAAATTTAAAATGTGATTTCACCTTGTTTTGATGTTTATTGGTTTTTGTGGTTAAAAACCGATAAATATCGATCTTTTTCTTCATAAAATTTTATCCGAATTTTTGGGTAATTTTTATGACATTTCCGTGTGTTTGGGAGTATTCCAGAATACTCAAAATTTTTGTTTCAATTTTTGGTAATATTTTCAATTATTTTGGATTTATTACTTAAAAGTTATGATTTTACCGATTAAATTAGCAAAATATCACCAAATCAAACTAATTATTCATCATCAAATTAGTGAGGACTAATTTTGTGTGCCAAAACAGTTTGGATAATTAGTTTGGACTTAAATGAGATTTAAGAGTTGATTATTGATTTTTACAAGTTAAAAATCGATTAAATCCACAAAACCGATATGGATACCAACGATTGATAGATAGGGCGATTTTGGCATCATTTTACAGCATTTTTAAGCATATTTATTTAACTTGAATAAATGATTTTCATTTATTTAAAGTATTTATTTTGTTGTACCTAGTATGGCCTAGTTTATTTTAATCATTATTACCCGAAATGAATGGGAATAGCGATTTGTTTGTAATTTAAATACGATCTTGTATCGTTGGTTTGTAATTAATTAATAGTTTTATTTATTTATTTAATTAATGTATAATAGGAATAACTATGTAATTTAATTGTAATAGTTATTCTTACTGGCGTTTCCAAAAGACGGATTTACATCAAGACAGAGTCTATTTTTGGAAGGTGTTCCAAATCCCACAAGTAAGAAGCCACTTTTGGAATGAAGAGGAAAGGGACCAAGGAGTTTTTTCCAATGTGAAATAGACTAGTTTTTATTAACTAGGTGGTCATACTAGGATTATTCATATGCTTGCTTGCTTTTATTTTTCCGTGCATGCCAAAATCGCCATTCACTTGCATTTTATTTTCGCGTTTGTCAATTCACGTCATTTACATTCACCGACTTAGTTCACTTATAGGGAATTTATGACTAAATTGACAAGATCTCTCATATAACTAAAATTTAGATTAGCCTTACCAATTAGTAACACCTATGAATCCCTTGTTCATTACAGCCACGCTCGCCCAAGCGGGGTGTTCTCTTTTTACCTCGGGTAAGTAGGGTGATAAACGGTTATCACGCGCCAAAGTTGGTTGGACTCAACGGGGTATAAGACGGTCTTGTATTCCGGGGCTAGTAGATGGGTTTGTTGAAATCCGTCGACCAAGAGTTCTCATGATAGAATTAGTCAAGCGTTGACTTACCGAATTTACACAATTATGGGATGTTTCGCCCAAGCGATGCTCATTTTTGTTTAATATTTGGGTCTTGGAATCATTTATATAATTTAGTGGGAGATCATTATATAAATGTTAAAACTTATTGAACATGTTTTCAAAAGTATTTTTAAAACATTGAATGTTAATTTTTCCTATTTTTCGTTCTTTTTCATTAATGTATTTACTATGACATCGCGCATTTCGTCCTCCTTTCATCCTCTATTTATTATTATACTTGTTTCGTTCTTTCATAGAAAGCAGTTTCTTTGAAAGAATTCGGTAGCAATGATTGGTAACATGATTTACTAATTCACCTACATAAGCTTACAACAATTATTGTGATTATGTTACAACATAACATCCATACATATTTATAAAAGGGTTTAATGTAGAAAACTCTTATTATGAGTTTAAAAGGGAGTCAAATTTTATGAAGAGAGTATTGATTTCAAAAGTGACACCTCCATCATGATAATGACATATTAGTTTTAATTACTCAAGAGTAATTCAAAAGTTTGCGTAAAGAGTTTTCAAAAACACAAAGAATACTCCAATATGATACCGTCAAATGGCTCAATTCGAGAAAGGCCAAATCGTTTTTTTATGCGCTAAGGAGTTTAGGCATAAGATGACAATTGAATGGTTAGGTAGTCCAATTTCGCAAAAAGTTGAGATTTTGCCACATGTTGTACTCACTTTATAGTAATTCACTCTTACTAAGTGTATAAAATATCACGAATGACTTGAACAGAGGTCTTCATAAGATTCATTTTTGCTTGTTGAAGCAAAGAGGAATGTGAAAGTGAGTGGGAGTTAAGAAGAAGCAACCCTAGATGTATGCGATAAGAAAAAGTTGAAGGAGACATCTACTCAAAGGATAGGCTAGTTCCACTATCTTGGTATGAGATACCAAGTACTGGTCATTTCTTTGTAAAGAGGTTTACATGAATTGATGAAACGTAAGACGTCTAGCATAGGACATTTTTGTATCGAAATGATGCTAGAGTAGCAATGATTTCGATAGGGACAAATGCACCTAAATTTGGTTTTAAAAGAACGTAATCATCTATGTTTATACATAGAAGGCATCACTCATGTGATTTAAAACAAAAGGTTGTACCTACTCCTATGATAACTTGGTGGTTGGTTTAGACCACTCAAGTTAGAGGAATTTTATATTCTTCACGAAAACTAAATGTTATACTATCTTGTAGATTTTAAAGTCTCTAATAAGGTAAACCTAATTGATCAAAGCTCAAGTAAATTCGTTTAAAACGAGTAAACGATAAGCACATCGAACAACCGTTTGATTGAGAAACTTATGGTATGTGTGCATGTATTATATTTTCTATTGTTGAACAGAAACAAAATAGTGAGGTGATTGACCATATACATACGGATGTGTAAGGCCTATAGTTGGTTATATATGTTAGGTTCATATACCTAATATTTGACTCCTCTAGTAGTGAACTAATTAACTTCTTTAATTATTTGTTCTTTAGATCTAGCGCATGCATAACAAAATAAAGAATTTATGAGAAAAACAATGTTCCTTACATTGTTGGTTGGTTCGAAATATAGGGCACAAGTAAGGTCACCTTCCTTCGCTTGTTGTTGAGCTTAATATGATGGATGATCCTCCAAAGAATCCAAGTATAGAAGCCACTCCTTAGATTGCACCCAAGACTTACCCTTAAACTAGTATACTAATTAACTAGATTATTATACTAGGACCCTTAAAATGATTCTAATATTGTTACTATTACTACACTAGTAATCTTATTGTGATAATAGAATGGATGAACAAATACTTGTGAATCTCCAAATCTTGTTTTAGAGAGATAGAGAGAATATGTGAGTTTTTGAAAGATGTTGAGTGAATGAATGAACAAACAAAATGAGACCAAAATGTTCTCATATAGAAAGCATGAAACCGATGGGAAGAGGCCAAAATGGCATCTTCTTCTTTTGCTTTTTGTCTTCTCTATGCAATAGGTAAGAAGGCTAGTATGCATAGATTTGGTTGTTTATTATTTGATCACATTAAAAAAAATAATCAAAACCTATTTATACACCCTCCATTTCGGTCGAACATACTAAAAATGGACTACCATTTTATTTTGTCAATTTGTCATTTGTCACACAATATGTCACATGTAGTATTTTACATGTTAGTAATTAATTTTAATGCATATTTATCACATAAATATCATTTTACAAATTAATTAAATTACATAAAACAAATTTACTAGTGATACTTGATCACATAAATAAAATGGGTCATATAATTATAATTCACAACATCTTCTAATTATAATTAACAATTCATTCTTATCTCCATCGTTTCTCAAACAATAAACAATTTTAGTAATAAATCATTTTTATTACTAAAACAAATCTTATTTAATCCCATTACAATAAGATATCTATATTCTCTCTCACAAGTAAATTGTTCAATTTTAAGGAATTGATTAGCTTGTATCGTCATACAATTAACCAATTTATCCATTAAGGGAATTGTTGTAACACCCCCATACTCCAAGTGCCTTACCAGGACCACTCAGGTATGAAGACATTACCATCTCGGTTGCCCGAGGTATGATAATCAAATAAACAATGAAGAAACAACGTTTAATTATAAATACTTAGCGAAGAAGTACAATCCTCAAAACCAAACTGAAAGTACAATACATGTTCTCAAACTGACTGTTCTAACTGAAATGTAAATAACTAATAAGCTACAACGGAAGACTCCTATCATCATGTCGTGGCCATCCCAGCTATCCCAGTACTCATCTCAATACCTGCTCAATATCTGCTCACCATCCCCGAATGGATCACCGCAGGTTTACAAAACAACATCGGGGTCGAGTACTAATCACACAATTCAATATATAATAACAATAAGGTAAACAGATGACTTAAAGCGCCACACACACGCAATCACGCCAAATCCAATCATCTCAATCATCGATCGTCCCCTTTGGACCATTACGCGATGGGGGACCGCAGCCGTACCCACCAAATCCCCGCTCCACATAGTGAGCGATAACCTTGTCCATTAATGTGCACATCCCTTCTGTGGCGGGTTCCACAGAAGGCGAAACTAGGGCGTGAAGCCACTCCCGCAAGTGACCCCACTCAGCCGAGGCCACGCCTCGCGAACCATCAACAACGATCACAACCACAATCACAATACAATTATTATATCAAACAACCAAATACAATACATCAACCAATATCCCATTATGGGACTAATACTGAGTAGGAAATCCTACCTGGTAAGCACACAATCAGACGGTCTCTATTGCTGAATCAAAAAGCCTTCTCTATGAACCCTCCTCCTATCATACAACACATAAAGGCTACCAAATCACATACTACACATAAATCCCCAAATCTATAAATTAGGGTTTAACCAATTCAAAGGAAAGACAATAAAAAGGGTACATAGATCTTACCCTCGACGCAAGGAACTCAACGGTATAATCAACGCTAAGAACTGACCTTCCAAACTCCGGGGATTGCTAATTATGTGATTAGGCTGAAGAACTTGTTTGCTTTCTCTCTTAAACAGTAATTTAGGTTTTGCAAAAGTGATTTAGAATAATGACGACAAAGCTTATATACCTTAATCGCATATTTAACAAAACCCGAGAAAATTCCCCGTAAAACCGGCTACTCGATCGAGTACCCCCCTACTCGATCGAGTACCCCAGCTACTCGATCGAGTACCCAACAGGTAAGAAACTTTTCCAAAACGCAACTTACCCTTACTCGACAGAGTAAGGCCTACTCGATAGAGTACCCCAAGACTTATAAATACGGAGTATTACAGTCTTCCCTCCTTAAAAGGAACTTCGTCCCCGAAGTTCAAACCACTACTAAACAAAGGTACTCCCATAACATTCCCGGCTCAACAACCAAAACAAAATTCAACATAAAACATGTTACTAACCCAGCTCATCCCGACAAACATACCGACGCAACATACAAAAGGGGTATAAAACACTTAAAAACTATTCGCGATCATCTCCTACCCCCCTAAAAGAAACAAGGTTACGTCCCCGTAACCATACATACCTGATCAAAAAGGAAAGGGTAACGCTCTTTCATAGCTTCCTCTGGCTCCCATGTAGCTTCCTCGGTCTCGTGGTTAGACCAAAGGATCTTAAGCAAAACTGTCTCACCACTCCTAGTCTTTCTAACTTTTCGGTCTAGAATCTGCTTAGGCACCTCAAGATATGATAAGGACTCATCTAGCTCTAAGCTCTCTGCCACTAATACATGTGACGGGTCACTCACATACTTCCGCAGCTACGATACGTGAAACACATTGTGTACTCTCTCTAACGCAGCAGGTAAAGCCAGACGATAAGCAACCTCTCCCACTCGCTCTAAGATCTCATAAGGACCGATGAACTTCTGACTCAGCTTACCTTTCTTCCCAAATATCATAACCCCACGCATAGGAGACACTTTCAGAAGAACCTTATCCCCAACCTGAAACTCTATATCCCGACGATGTAGATCTGCATAACTCTTTTGTCGATCCTGAGCTGCTCTCATCCTTTCCCCGATCATTTTAACTGTTCCACCATCTCATGCACCATCTCTGGTCCCAAAACCTTTGCTTGCCAAAGACTATCGTCCCAAGAGATTGGACTCCTACATCTTCTCCCATACAAAGCCTCAAACGGTGCCATACCAATACTCGTGTGATAACTGTTATTGTAAGAAAATTCTATCAAGTCCAACCTCTGCTCCCAGCTACCACCAAAATCCATCACACAAGCTCGCAACATATCCTCAAGAGTCTTGATTGTTCTCTCGATCGCCCGTCTCGCAGGATGAAATGTTGTACTCATCTTCAAAGTTGTTCCCAACGATTCCTGCAACTCCTTCCAAAACCTCGATATAAACCTCGCATCTCTGTCAGACACTATGTCCTTAGGGACTCCATGTAACTTAAGCACGTTCTTTCGATAGGCCATAGCCAATTGTGCCTTAGTCCATGTATCTTTCATTGGAACAAAGTGAGCTGACTTGGTCAGTCGATCCACTATTACCCAAATCATGTTGTTACCTTGTTGACTCTTTGGTAAACCCACAATGAAGTCCATGGAAATGGATTCCCACTTCCACTCAGGTACCTCTAAAGACTGAATCTTACCTTGTGGTCGTTGCTGTTCCCCTTTAACT
Organism: Silene latifolia; assembly: GCF_048544455.1. NCBI lineage: Eukaryota > Viridiplantae > Streptophyta > Magnoliopsida > Caryophyllales > Caryophyllaceae > Silene > Silene latifolia. The sequence goes on from NC_133534.1 coordinate 90,093,932, forward strand.
CTCTGGCATGTCAAACAACGGGACACAAACTCAGCTGTCTCTTTCTTCATCCCAGGCCACCAAAACGTTTTCTTCAAATCCTTGTATAGCTTGTCTCCACCTGGATAGTCTTTTTCAACTCCTCATCATTAGGAACACACCACCTACCATCAAACCGCAAACTACCATCTGTATGAATAGAAAAGCGGGACACTGTCCCTTTCTCTACTCCAGCTCTCCACTCAACTATCTTAGGATCCAAAGCCCGCTTACCTCGAATGTCATCATAAAACTCAAGTACATCTTGTCATATCACCCATGGCATCTCCTTTCTGCATCATATGTATCCCAAAGCTCGCTACCTCATCCCTCAGCCTCATCAAGGATAGAGCTGTACACAGAGAATGTACACTCTTCCTACTCAAAGCATCAGCAACAACATTGGCCTTCCCTTCATGGTAGATGATTTCCATGTCGTAATCGCCAATCAGCTCCATCCACCTCCTCTATCTCATGTTCAACTCCTTCTGTGTGAAGATGTACTTGAGACTCTTGTGATCAGAAAATACCTTAAAGATTGCTCCATAAAGGTAATGTATCCAAATCTTGAGAGCAAACACCACTGCACCCAACTCCAGATCATGAGTAGGGTAGTTCTCCTCATAAGGCTTCAATTGCCTAGAAGCATAGGCAATCACTTTACCATTCTCCATCAACACACATCCCACCCCATTCTTTGAGGCATCTGTATAAACCTCAAAGTTCTCGGTCCCTTCAGGCAATGCTAAGACAGGAGCTGTGGTCAAACGCTCCTTTAATGTTTGGAACGCCGTCTCACAACTCTCATCCCAACGAAACCTCTTCTCTTTCCTCATCAACGCTGTCATAGGTCTAGCTATCTTGGAGAAATCCTTCACGAACCGTCTGTAGTATCCAGCTAAACCCAAGAAACTCCTAACCTCGGCAACATTCTTTGGTGCTTCCCACTTTGTCACTGCCTCTATCTTCACCGGATCCACAGCTACCCCATCTTTAGAGATTACATGCCCCATAAAAGCAACTTTCTCTAACCAGAACTCACACTTGGATAGATTAGCATACAACTCATGATCCCTCAAAGTTTGCAACACGATCCTCAGATGCTCCTCATGCTCCTCCTTAGTCTTAGAGTAGACTAAGATGTCATCGATAAATACCACTACAAACTGGTCCAAGAACTGTCTGAAGATTCTATTCATCAAATCCATAAACACTGCTGGCGCAGTAGACAACCCAAACGGCATCACCACATACTCATAATGGCCATACCTCGACGTGAAAGCTGTCTTTGGTATGTCCACCTCTCTAATCTTCACATGATGGTACCCCGACCTCAAATCAATCTTACAAAATACTGATGCACCACTCAACTGATCAAACAGGTCATCTATCCTTGGCAAAGGATACTTGTTCTTTATCGTCACTCGGTTCAGCTCCCTGTAATCTATGCATAACCTCAAACTCCCATCTTTCTTCTTCACGAAAAGAACTGGTGCTCCCCACGGCGATACACTTGGTCTAATGTATCCCTTCTCTATCAAATCATCCAACTGCTTCCTAAGCTCCTCCATCTCCTTAGGACCCATACGGTACGGTGCCTTAGAGATCGGCCCCGTCCCTGGCTTCAACTCAACGGTGAAATCTATCTCCCTCTTCGGTGGCAACCCCGGAATCTCCTCCGGAAAAACATCGCAAACTCTCCCACCACTGGTATCTCATCAATCGTCGGACTCACTACTCGGTCATCTCTCACATGGCACAAGATCAAAGGACATCCCTTCCTCAGATAAGACTTCAAGGTGACAGCTGCAATCAACTTAACTTTGGGTTTGACTAGAAACCCACGATAAGACACACTAACCCCCTTAGGACCTCTTAAAGACACTTTCTTTTGATGACAGTCTATCTTAGCTTTATACTTTCCTAACCAATCCATCCCGACTATCATCTCAAAACCGTCAAAAGGAAACTCTAGCAAGTCTACAGGTAGATCAACTTGCCCAACTATCATAGATACATCTCTAAACAATCTCCCACAAGATACAGACTCACCCGAAGGTATGAAAACTTGCTCACTAACAGACTCATATACTCTCAAACCCAACTGTTTAACATGACTCGAAGACACAAACGACTGAGAAGCCCCCGAATCAAACAAAACAAAGGTAGGAATACCATTAACAAGGAATGTACCGGTGATAACGTGCGCATCTTCCTCAGCTGCTTTCTTCTCCATCATGAATAACTTGCCATCGGTCTTCCGCCCACCTCCCGGACAAGATCTTGGTGAAGTGGTCGGCTTAGCACCCGACCCTTGATTGTTGTTGTTGTTCGTTGGTGGTTTCGGATAAGAATTACCGCCGTTGCGGTTGCCTCCACTCTGGTAACTCGACCTCCCGGTTTGGCCATGATCCAGCCCGGTCTGCATTTGCTCGCGGCTCTGTGCGGGTCTCGGAAAGATCCGGTGCACTTTTGCACTCATGTCTCTTGTGGCCTACACCACCACAGCTATAGCAGGTCACTCCCCAACTATTACTCACACTTCCACGGCTACGCCCAAAGGAAGCCCCAGATCGAACCCGGACCCAGGAAGAAAATCCCTTAGGCCGATTGTGGTTGCCTTTCTTGTGATTAGATTGGCCACCACCCTCGCTCTCAGACTTCCTCTTCTCACCACCTAACCTCTCCTGAGCCATCTCCACCAACCTCTCAGCTCTCCCAGCCCTCTCATAAGCTTCCTTAACATCAGTAAGGACTCCCACGGGTAACTTGTCCATAATCTTAGGGGTCAACCCTCTCTCAAACCTCAACGCCAGGTTCTCCTCACTCAAACCCATATCCTCAAAGATACCTAGACTTCTCATTGAATGTCTCGTAGTACTCGACTACGGACATCTCGTGATCATCTTAAAACTGTCAAACTCTTCCCTCAACTTACTCCTCACATGTTCCGGTACAAACTCCTTCCTCACGACCCTCTACGAAACTCCTCCCAAGGTATAGCAGATAACCTTTGGTTTGTATATATCTCCTTGGCACTCACTTTCACTGTATCCCACCACTTGCCAGCTGCCTCCCTCAGATAGAACGCAGCCTGTTCCACTCTCATCTCATCAGGACAGTGAACCAAGTCTAATATGTTCTCCATCTCTCTCAGCTAACTATCAAGAAGATTAGGCTCCCCAACTCCCTTATATTCTTTCGGGTTAAACCTCGCTATATAGAGGCTGATTTTAGAGTGATCAACCTCCTTCTCCTTATCTTTATTCTTATCCTCATTCACTTTCTTTAGGGTCTCAGTAAGAGCATCCTGGTGCTCTAACATCTTAACGATGTCATCCATGGTCATAAGCTCAGCTCTCGCATACAAAGCAGTCTTCTTGGGCGGCATCTTGAAACTATACATATATAAGAAAGGGTAGATATGAACACACGTACTAAACTTCAAAATACGAAAACACGCCACCCAGAACCTACTCGATCGAGTGCCCAAACATACTCGATCGAGTAACGGGCTACTCGATCGAGTGCCCAACATACTCGATCGAGTACCCAAACATCAGACCCCAAACAGACCTTCTGATCTCTAACATACTCGACCGAGTAGCTATCGAGTGACCCCCTACTCGATCGAGTACCCCTAGTTACGCGATCGAGTACCCAAAAACACGATTCTGGACTCAAAATCGTAAAAAACCCACCCGATCGAGTCAGTCCCACTCGATCGAGTCATGCCAACTCATAAAAGCTACCCGCATGCTACGTTATATGCTAACATGCTAAACTTTATAAAACCACATTATATCATAATAAACATGCTACGCATCTTTTCATACGATCTACGAGATCACTTCATCATGTTATTAAATGCCACATTGTGAAACATTCAACATGCTATCATACCATCAACAGTTTCCACACATCTCTAATTTTTCTTTCACATTCTTAACTTTCTACTTCCACATCCAACAATCACACATTTCATCACATTCTTACACAAGTCAACCAAACACACATACGACTCGACAAACACTCCCCCCATGTGACCGGTTCAAAATTGTTGGGCGACTTCGCGACTTTAGGACGTCTCCCAAGCCTTTGCATTAGCTCCTACAACTTTTACCCCGGGTTCATTTTAATTGACTCCCTACGTTCATTAGGTTCATTGGTTACAGGTTTCAGGATCATTGCTCTGATACCATTTTTAACACCCCCATACTCCAAGTGCCTTACCAGGAACACTCAGGTATGAAGACATTACTATCTCGGTTGCCCCAGGTATGATAATCAAATAAACAATGAGAAAACAACGTTTAATTATAAATACTTAGCGAAGAAGTACAATCCTCAAAACCAAACTGAAAGTAAAATACATGTTCTCAAACTGACTGTTCTAACTGAAATGTAAATAACTAATAAGCTACAGCGGAAGACTCCTATCATCATGTCGTGGACATCCCAGCTATCCCAGTACTCATCTCAATACCTGCTCAATATCTGCTCACCATCCCTGAATGGATCACCGCAGGTTTACAAAACAACACCGGGGTCAGTACTAATCACACAATTCAATATATAATAACAATAAGGCAAACAGACAGCTTAACTGCCACACACACGCAATCACGCCAAATCCAATCATCTCAATCACTGACTGTCCACTGGACCAGCCCTGCCAGTGGGGGACCGCAGCCGTACCCACCAAATCCCCGCTCCACATAGTGAGCGATAACCCTGTCCATTAATGTGCACATCCCTTCTGTGTCGGGTTCCATAGAAGGCGAAACTAGGGCGTGAAGCCACTCCCGCAAGTGACCCCACTCAGCCGATGCCACGCCTCGCGAACCATCAACAACGATCACAACCACAATCACAATACAATTATTATATCAAAAAACCAAATACAATACATCAACCAATATCCCATTATGGGACTAATACTGAGTAGGAAATCCTACCTGGTAAGCACACAATCAGACGGTCTCTACTGCTGAATCAAAAAGCCTCCTCTATGAACTCTCCTCCTATCATACAACACATAAAGGCTACCAAATCACATACTACACATAAACCCCCAAATCTCTAAATTAGGGGTTAACCAATTCAAAGGAAAGACAATAAAAAGGGTACATAGATCTTACCCTCGACGCAAGGAACTCAACGGTATAATCAACGCTAAGAACTGACCTTCCAAACTCCGGGAATTGCTAATTATGCGATTAGGATGAACAACTTGTTTGCTTTCTCTCTTAAACAGTAATTTAGGTTTTGCAAAAGTGATTTAGAATAATGACGACAAAGCTTATATACCTTAATCGCATATTTAACAAAACCCGAGAAAATTCCCCGTAAAACCGGCTACTCGATCGAGTACCCAAGGATACTCGACCGAGTACCCCCCTACTCGATCGAGTACCCCAGCTACTCGATCGAGTACCCAACAGGTCAGAAACTTTTCCAAAACGCAACTTACCCTTACTCGACAGAGTAAGGCCTACTAGATAGAGTACCCCAAGACTTATAAATACGGAGTATTACAATTGTCCTTTAGGCGTGACCTTAAGGGATCAACTGACCATCACCGTCATACGACAATAATGTCAAACTCTAGTAAGCCAATCATTACCGATTAATGACGATCAGTTGATTATATAATAAATCATCCCTCACGTATTCTTAATATGAGATTTAATTATGATATTAAATCATGTGATCGCACTATTGTTGAGGACACATTTTCCAACAATCTCCCACTTGTCCGAGACAAGTGTGCGTCACCAATTCTCTTGTCCTATTACAATCTCCCACTCAATGCAAGGTGTCTTGTAGGTCTTACTTGCACTTGATCATATCTTGAGTGGTTTCCTCAATCTGGAGAGTAACTGTCTGACCGGAATTATCTATCATAGATACCTTCCGAGCATGGCCACGCATTTCCTGTTAATTACTCCTCGAGTGGCCTTGAGATTTCAAATAACCCTGACAAGGGGGTGGACAATTCCTATCACACTAATCCCTTCATGTAGCCACAGTTCATCATACCCCAAAATATACCCAGTTTGACTTCATTTACGACAGCCGTAGAGTATAAATCAAAGCTAATCAGAAATTTGTGCCAACTTGGGCGAACAGTCTCTAGTCAAAAGAATTGACTCATAAGAATACTATAGTAGCTCTTGCCATGACCAGGCTTTATGAGTTACCAGAACTCTATAAGCGGTCACTGCCCGAAAGAGTGTCCTATACAGTCTGCCTATGTGATCGACTAGTCATCCCATATGACTCTCTGGCACTTGAACTTGCCATCAATCGCATCACACTCTAGTCACTTCGAGACGTCACCTCATATAAGTAACTAGGGGCGAATACCATGTAAATCCAGTTCACTTTAATGGGGTTCAATTTGTTTCTACAACCCATTTGGATACGACAAGGTAACGGGTGAGTTTAATGAAACTCAAACGATAAATGCGATTATCACATATGAATAGTCAATACACTATTACTACTTCATATCTTATAATCTTTCGTGTACCATTAACACTAATAAAAATGCAATAAATGTTTGGCAAGTGGATATACCCTATATCCATATATTCCAACTCTGTCATTTGCTATTTCCTCCTATTCAATGTTATTTCTAATAACTTGAATTTATCTCTAAGTATTTATCTAGTCTTCTTACTAGACTTGGGCTCTTTAACTTGAAAGATGCGCCCACTATTATCAGATAACTTGTGACAAAGTCATTAGTAGAGGGATTCACCCTTAATCCCCACGTTGACAATTTAATCACTATATACTTAGAATCCTTTTGTAGAATTTGCAATGCGCGAAACTAAAACACCTTTTTAGTCTGTTACTCCATAGTCAATAAGACATCCTAGGATTTCAACAAATCCCTTTAAGTTTGGAAACTAAAGCTTGTGCAACCCTTCAACACCTAACTTAGTTTATCATCCAAATATATTAACGAATCCTTAATTCTTCTCAAGAATCTCAAAGATGTTCTTTAAGGCTTTCACAAAGCCATATCATGGGAATTGTCTTGTTATTACCTTATTATGCTCCAAGCATATGATTCATCACGACGTGTGCATTTAATGGCATACATGATCGTTCTAATGGCGGAAACATTAGCTAACGATTTCATGTAATCAACAACTTAATAGGTTCAGTGAACGGCTATGACTACATCATAGCAATTCCACTTTCATCAACATGAATAACCCATTCAACCATTTTGATGTTAAACAGATATGAAAGATCTTATCCTCATAAGACTCTCAACTCTATGCCAATATTCTCTCTCATAGATACAAAATCTAGAATCCTTTAATTCTTGCTTAAGACCATTCTAGGATCACTTAAGAAAGCTACGCATAATATGCTAGGATTCTTAGATCTTCTTCTAAGGTTTTGTGTTCCAAACACATCCTTATCTAAATTCCCACTTTAGAAACGCGAATTTTATTTGCCATTCTTCATTAAAATAAAATGCGGCAATTCCTAACATAATTATTCTTGATCAACATCTTTATGTCAATCTTATGCATTTGAGTACTCTAAAGCTCTATTCACCTTTAAGGAGACCCTCGTCTTAAAGTAAATCTACTCTTGAGTAACAATTTTCGGATTGTAATGCTACGGCTCGTATGTAACAAGGTCGATTTGGAATAAGGTCATAATACCATTACTTTTACAAAGCAATATTTTAACCAATAAGACATGTGCGATAAACTCCCACTGAGCTATACTCTCATTGTATCTTTATAGATTATAGTTCAACTATATTCCCACTCTATAGTTCTATTAATTTAACAAAGTAACACTATAAGACATGTTTGTAACGATCCAATTTACTCCCACTCTATCTCTCAGAAATACATCTATCGTCTTGAGAGATAGCTTTGTTAGTTACAAACATATATATGATGGAATATTAGGAGTTTATCTAGACTATGTATTAGCTTTCAAAAGGCCATCCCTAACATGGCAGTTTGATTCATGTAATATACGAGTCTTATCCATATCATCTATTTAATACTCTCTCTATTCTAGGTATCTCATGGTTGACCATTCGTTTAGAATTACTTGTCCGTTTTGGATTGCAAATTCCCAAAATTGAGTTCAACAACTCAAACCAACTCATATTAGTTTGATCTTATGGGTAATGACACTAGGTCATAATCCATCTTTAATAAGTCAAATTTATTACTTAGATCTTTGCCACTACGATCGGATCGTAATGCTTTAGTCTTTTTTTCAATTGGTTCTCTACACCATTTAGAAATTTATCAAATTTCTCAAATGCTTCACTTTATATTTGATTAAGTAAATATACCCATATCTACTTAAATCATCAGTAAAAGTGACGAAGTAGTCATAAATTGTCCTTGTGGTGATGCTCATTAGAACACATACATAGGCATGTATTAGTCCCAACAAATCACTTGCTCATGTCCCTTTACCACTAAAGGAACTACAAATCATATTGCAAAGGAGACAAGATTCACATATTCCATATGATTGAAAATCAAATGGTTCATTAAATCCAGTTGACACTAGCCTTTAATCCGTTTCTCATTTATGTAACCTAATTGAAAAAGTCAAATGTACAAATCATTTGGATTACTAGTTATGAGTCTTTTAGATCGTATTATGTAGATATCATTGCTTGAGTTGGAAGTGTCTAAAACATGTATATCATAAAGATAAGTGACATGGCTCACAGCCATGTCTATTTTCAACAAAATACAACAATTGTCTTTGATGGCAAAATAAAAATCCTTTCATGTCTCACATAGAAATGGAAATAAAGTTTTAGACAAAGTGGGTACATAATAACAATTATGTATATTATAACTCAAAGCTATTAGCAAAAACAAGTACATAAGTCCTTCTTGAAGTGGCGGCTACCCTAGCTCCATTTCCTTGTCGGAGATTTATCGCACTCTTTTTTAGCTTTTCCACATTTCCAAGTCCCACTTGGAGTAATAAGTCCAACTTTGATATCTCCCAAATACTTGGGGCAATTGCGTTTCCAATGCCCATGACATTACAATAATGACATTCCTCATAGGATTGGGCACCCTTCTTGGTCTTGGTTTTGGTAGTCCCACTATCCATTTCCAATTCATTGTCAGGTTTGGGTTTCTCACCCATCTTTGCCTTCCCTTTAATAATACCAATACTCCTTTCATTTGCAAGGACACTCTTGCTAGAACTCCCACTGAATTTAGTATTCTCCTTGTTTCTTCAAACAAGGATGCCTTGGGTTTTGTTAGATTTTATTCACAAGATTTTCTTTCCAAGGTGGTGGGCAATAATATTGGAGTGGGTGGTATGGAGGTGGTAAAGAAGCAAAAATTTTCATCCTGACCAATGCCAATGCATAATTATCTAATCGTATCATTGTCATAATCGGAGCATTTTTCATCAAATGATTGGAGTCATGTATCAACGGTGATTGATGTAGGAGTATTAGATGAATTCATTGCGTATAATTTAACTACAAAAACGGAAATGAAGGAAATAGTAAACATCTATCATTTTAATAACACTTGTAAACAAGTATTGCATTTATATAGTAACCTCCACCCAACTATTATAAATGATCCCGAGATCCAAATTCATATTAATACAGGTACGATGAGACGAGTCATCCCTTATTAATATAACTCGGTGGATTAACCTCTTAATCGATTTTACTTCTACAACTCTCGGCCGACAAAAATTACTCTAATTTTCATCTTTAGCCCGGAACACATGCGACTACGGTCACGAATACTTCTGTTGAGCTCAATCCAAATTTCGATGTAATAACATTTTATTACCCACTTACCCAACATAACAAAGTTTCTATTACGGTGAAGCCGGATTAACTCCCTTATGAAATTGGGATTCATGGTTTCTACTATTTGGTAAGGCTATTTCTCAATTATTATATGTGAGAGGTCTTGTCAATTTATTATCTATCACGTTTTAAGTGAACTAAAGCGGTGAACTACGATAATTGTAATTGACACGGTCGATAACTCGATATGATATGCATGTGTAGTTTTGTCAATTTGGTAATGCATGTAACATATTAAAAGAAATGCAAAGCAATAATAAAATTTCCTAGTATGGCCTTCCTAAAAATAGAAAATCAAATAATCTATTACATATTCGGAAACCAACTCCTTTGTCCCTTGAATCTTCAAGTGGCACGCCTCCCAAGAATACCGTCTTCGTCGGATCACCTTTTCGAATGGCACCGTCTTAAAGAAGCTCCATAATTACAAATAATAATAAAAATACAAAACTATTCCTATTATACATTTGTAAAATGGAAAAACTAATAAAATAAAAGTGATACGAGATCACATTAAATTACAACCGAATCAATATTCCCTTTCATTACGGGTAATATCGATTAAAACTAAGGCCATACTAAGACAAAATTACATAATCCGAAATTATATATATAAAAGACATTCAACAGTTGAAATATGCAGCATTATAATATGTACCTATCATGCAAAATTATGTGTCAAATCGCCTTATTTAACTTGTATCGTTTATATAATCCGGTTTTATGGAAATGCGTGATCGTAACTTCTTAAAATCACTTTTTAACACTTAAATCACATCTAAGCTCAAGTCAATTATCCTAACACTCTTTAGGACTCAAAAATTAGTCATCACTAAATTTTTGACAATAATTCAACTTGATTTAAGTTTCATGCTTATTTTTGACCTTAAAATCATAACATTTATTTATAATAATAATAATAATAATAAACCGGCTCTCTCTCTTGTTTCTCTCTCTACAAATCCTCTCTTTCAGCGACGATTTCTTGCGTAGCAATCCTGCTTGCTGGAACTCGCCGCCCATGGCCAGGGGCCGGCCGCCGAGAGCAATGGGTCCTCCTCAACCTATTGGCTCTACCGTGACATCTCTTTCCTCTGGTTCTACTTCTCAATCGGCTGCTTCAACGTCTATTTCAACCCCTGTTGTGGATCCTTCTTTCGATGACCCCACTCCTGAGAATTCATCTCCGGAGATAACTACGGCTGAACCGATCCCTTCTAAGGATGTTCCTAAGAAGTCTTATTCTCAGGTGTTGAAGAATTCCTCCAAAGGTATGAATCTCTCTTATGTCCCTTCTGAGGCAAATTCCCCTGTTATTATTGACGAGGAGGATATTGTGAAGGAAGTGGAGTATTGGCAAACTACTTTGGTTGGGACTGTTCTTGGAAAGCAATCAACTTTGGTTCAAATTGAAACCCTTGTCTCTAAATACTGGACCCATATTACTACTCCTGAGATTATGTACTTTTCTAAGGGGTGGTATTATTTTCGCTTTGCCAGTGTAGAGGATATGCAGAAAATTCGCTCTCATACTTGGAATGTTAACGGATTTCCTTTGGTGTTCAAACCCTGGAGCCCTACAGTGATAGATGAGCTTAACATTACTCACGTTCCTGTCTGGGTCCTTTTCCCAAGCCTTCACCCTTGCTTTTGGTCTAAATCTGCCTTGAGTAAAGTTGCTAGTGCTGTGGGTAACCCAATTTGTGCAGATGAGCATACTACACACAAGAGTAAGCTTGCCTTTGCGCGAATTCTGGTGGATGTGGACCTGTCCAAGGAGTTGCCTAAGGCTATCCAGATCAACTCTCCCTTTCGTGGTATGTTGCTGCAGAAGGTGGAGTATGAGTGGGTTCCCCATTTTTGCACCGTGTGTAAGAAGGTGGGCCATTCTATGGAAAGATGCAATACCGCCAATCCTAAGCCTAAACCAGTGTACATGCCTAAACCAGTGGTCCCAACGAAGGTTCAGGTGGCCTCTGTTGCTACCCCCTCTGCTGGGAAACTTTCCACATCTGGATCCTCAAAGTCTAAACCTGCTACATCACCTCAGAAAACTGTGGCTATTAACCTTTCTAATAGGTTTACCCAATTACAAAATGAACCTATTCTGGAACCTGTTGAGACTGACCCTGTGGTAATTCAGCTGCCTGAGGATGATATCTTTATCCAACAGAATCCCATGGAATCATCTGAGCATGACCTAGTGACAAACACCTTGTCTGAGGAGAATGACTTCTCTCAGCAAGAGGAGGGTATCTTGGTGGAACCAGGGGGTTCTCCCTCCTCATGATTCTCTCTTCTTGGAACATTAGGGGGCTCAATGACCTCCTAAAACAGCAAGAAGTTCTTCACTTCTTGCAGGAAAATAAAGTGGATTGTGGAGCTATTCTTGAGACTCATGTCAAATCTAAAGCTCTTCTGGATATCTACATGTCTTCTTTTTCTGGTTTTCATTTGGTTCATAATACTGCCTCTCATAGTAATGGTCGTATTTGGGTTCTTTGGAGGTCTACTGTGGTTATGCTCACTGTCCTTTCCCACTCTGCCCAGCATATACACTGTCTCTTGTTGCATCATGCTTCTCAAAAAAGCTATGAGGTGACTTTTGTGTATGCTTTTAATACAAGATTGGAGAGGCAACATCTCTGGCAATTGTTGTCTGATATCTCTAAAACAGTCTCCCACCCTTGGGTCTGTATGGGAGATTTTAATGTGGTTCTCAATGTGGAGGAAAGACTTGGTAGTGCTCATCTTCACATGGTTGATATGAAGGAGTTTGGGACCTGCTTGGATAATTGTGGTCTAGTGGATCATCCTGCTACTGGGTGTCACTTTACTTGGAATAATAAGCAGGGAGATGGGCTAAGATGGGCTAAGCTGGATAGAATTCTCACAAATTCGCATTGGGTCACTGCTGTAGGATCTAGTGCTTCTTTCCTTACAGCAGGGGTCTCTGACCATTCCCCTGGTATGGTTGTCATTCAAGATCATTGTAGGACTATTAGGAGGACTTTCAATTTCATGAACTGTTGGGCCATCTCCCCTCAGTTTATGGACCTTGTGAGGAGTAATTGGACCCAGGCCAAGGTGGGAGGGAAAATTGCTTCTCTTTTTTTCAAGCTTAAGGGATTGAAAAAACCTCTAAGGGAGCTTCATCTTTCCTCTTTCAGTGGTTTGACTGCCAGGGTGAAATCTGCTAAAGCTGCTTTACTCTCCTGTCAGGAGCAGCTCCAGTTATCTCCTTTGGATACTCAGTTGTTGCTCCATGAGAAGCAGCTTCAGGTGGAGTACTCAAATCTTAAACGTGCTGAAATGCAAGATTTGATGCAAAGGGCTAAAATCACTGATGTTAAGTTGGGAGATAGCTGTACTAAATTTTTTTACAACAAGATTGCAGCTCGAAAGGCTAGAAACACTATTGGGTGTATTTTGGATGAGCAAGGGAAACTGAGGATTGGACTATCAGATGTAGCTGCTGGGTTTGTTGCATACTATCAGAACATACTTGGCTCTGCTTCCTCTGTTGCCCCTCTTCCTCCTGAGCTCTTCCAGCATGGCCTTCTCCCTCAGGCCTCTCACCCTGGGCTTGTTCAACCTGTTCAGGATAGAGATATTCTTGTTGCTCTGAAATCAATAAACAGGAACAAGAGTCCTGGTACTGATGGCTACCCCTCTGGTTTCTTCCTAGATGCTTGGGAGGTGGTAGGGCATGATTTTAAGGAGGCTGTGCATGATTTCTTTCAGTATAGCAAGCTCCCCAAGTCAGCTACTTCTACTCTTCTGGTTCTGGTTCCTAAAATGGACACTCCCTCCTCTGTTAAAGACTTCAGACCCATTGCTTGCTGTACTACTTTCTATAAAGTGGTCAGTAAGATTTTGGCCACTAGATTGCAGGGTGTGCTGCCTCACATTATTGGCCCTGAGCAAGCTGCCTTTATAGCTAACAGGGATCTGTCTGACAACTCAATGATGGCTTATGAATTAGCATCTAAGTATGGTAGAGCCTATATCACTCCTAGGTGTTTACTTAAGGTGGATATAAGGAAAGCCTTTGATTCTGTTAGTTGGGATTTTCTTCATAGTGCCCTTAAGCTTTTTGGTTTCCCCCCTAAATTTGTGGATTGGATTATGGCCTGTGTTACTTCACCTTATTATTCCCTTAGTATCAATGGAGGTGTGGAGGGCTTCTTTCCTGGGAAGAAAGGACTAAGACAGGGAGATCCTCTCTCCCCTTACCTGTTTGTCTAGGCTACTCAGGAGGTTGCCAAGGTATGATGGGTTTTCCTACCATCCTAAATGTGTCCAACTGAACTTGACACATCTTATCTTTGCTGATGACTTGCTGGTCTTCACAAGGGGTGATCTCCCCTCTGTCCTTCTTTGTGGCTCAATGTCCGGATCAGTTTGATTTACTATCCGGACTTCAAGCTAACCCCTGCCAAAACTAGTCTCTATTTTGGGGTGTGGCCTCGAAGTTAGATCTCTCATTCTGGCCGCCACTTGGATTCGGTGAAGGGGAGTTTCCTTTTCGTTATCTAGGCTTGCCCCTCTTTAACTCAAGGATTTCTAATGCTATGTACCAGCCCCTGTTGGAGAAGATTAAAACTAAAATTTCTCATTGGACAAACAACTCCCTGAGCTATGCAGGTAAAGCCATTCTCATTAACTCGGTCATTTTTGGGATGCATAATTTTTGGGGGGCAAGTGTTCTGCTTCCAAAGGGTGTTATTAAAAAAATTAATAAGCTCTGTAAGGATTTCTTATGGGGGATAGAGGATGGTACTAGGAGACATGTTTTTCTTAGTTGGAAATCCCTTTGTAATCCAAAATCTGAAGGAGGTATTGGTATAAAGGAGATCCTTAGTTGGAACCGGGCACTGACTTATGAAATGGGTTTGGAAGTTGCTATATAGACCTCATAGTATTTGGTCCAAATGGATTCATCACTATGTTCTTAAAGGAGGGGATTTCTGGCAGGCTACTACCAGTATCAGTCATTCCTGGTACTGGAACAATGTTGTTAAAATGAAAGATTTATTGATCTCTAAGGCTGGTTCTATTAGCTCACCAATTTGTTGCTTGGATATATGCTTGTTCTAGCTCTACTTTTCATCTTTGGCGGATGCATTCTATGCTTCGACTGACAAATCTGGTTAGTTGGGAGCACCTTTGGTTCATCATCACACTGTGTTCCTAAGCATGCTTTTCTGGGGATGATGGTTATGAGGAATACGCTGCCTACTATTGATAATCTTATTCAGAGGGGGCTCTATCTGGTGAATAGGTGTGTGCTTTGCTGCTGTCAGAATGAGAGTTTGGGACACTTGTTTTTCCAATGCTCTTATGCTGCACAGGTCTGGTCTAGCATTGCCTCCTGGTTGCAGGTCTGCTCTTTCACTTCTTTGGAGATGGTTATCAACTGGTTCATGAGCTGTGTCTCTGGCAAGGGCATGGCTAGTAATAGGAAGAGAATTGGCCTACTGGCTACTCTTTACTATATTTGGAAGGAGAGGAATGGAAGAATCTTCAACGGATTGCATCATCCTGCTGATTGCATCATCCTGCTGATTACATTTGCACTCAAATTAAGTTTGTGGTTTGTAATCGAGCTGCTTAGAGGTTTTTAGGCTACTTTGTATTGGTTTTTCTTTTTTGATTTCTTGGTTTTTTTACTTTGGGGGACTTTTCTGGTCTCCCTTGTAGAAAAGATGGATAGGGTCTTGTACTTTCACTTCTATTTTGATGATATATAGATCCTTGCTTTTCTGCAAAAAAAAAAAAAAAAAAAAAAAAAAAATCATAACATTTATGAAATAAATCCAAATTAAATTATAATAATTTTGAATTTTGAATTTTAAAATTTTGAACATTCTGGAATATTTCCATGACACTCATAATGTTAAAAATCATGGTTAAAAGTTTTGAATTAATTTTGAGAAAATATAGTTGCATTTTATCGGATTTATCTCATAAACCATCTAAATTATCCAAAAATTAATCCAATAAATTTTAAAACCTTAGATCTGATTAGTGGGATATTTATGCAACCTAAAATAATTTTCTCATGCCATGCAATTTGTTTTAGCAATTTGTGATAAAATAGTCACTATTTATCCCATTTGTACACTAAAAATTTCATAAATCATGCTAAATGAGATCATTTAATCTCAAAATTTACATACACTCTATAAATTATGCATGTGACAACATATTAAAGTTTCATGGCCCAATTCGAAATTTAACTATTTTTTAACCATTTTACCTCTTTTAATCCATTTTTATCTCATAAAAATCATAAATCATGCAATATTAATCCAATTAATACGAGATTTTACACACAACTTGTAAAATATGCATGTGAGGTCATATAACATTTTCAAGGTCATAGAGTAAGTTTAACCATTTTTAGTCATTTTAACCTCCATTTATGCCATTTTTACACTAAAAATTCATAAATCATGAAATATTAATCACATTAATATGATATTTTACATGCAATACATAAAATATTCATGTGAAGTCATATTAAAATACCACGGCCAGTAGTGAAGGTTAACTTATTTTAGTAAATAAAAGTTCATTTTAATCATAAAAATGTAATAAAATCACTAAAAATCATTATAATGAGCTATAAATTTCCATAAATCATAAAAATGACCTAAAAACATTTTAGGACCAGAATATATAACATGCATGATGATTTCTTTGCTTATACTTATAAATCACAAATTTTTAGTTTTATATGTTAACCTTTTAACTCGGAAAATAATAACCGATTATGCATGCAACATCCTTATGCTCTGATACCACTGGTTAGGTTCATATACCTATTATTAGACTCCTCTAATAGTGAACTAATTAACTTCTTTAATTATTTGTTCTTTAGATCTAGTGCATGCATAACAAAATAAAAGATTTATGAGAAAAACAATGTTCCTTACATTGTTGGTTGGTTCGAAATATAGGGCACAAGTAAGGTCACCTTCCTTCACTTGTTCTTGAGCTTAATATGATGGATAATCCTCCAGAGACACCAAGTATAGAAGTCACTCCTTAGATTTCACCCAAGACTTACCCTTAAACTAGTATACTAATTAACTAGATTATTATACTAGTACACTTAAAATAATTCTAATAGTGTTATTATTACAACACTAGTAATCTTGTTGTGATATTAGAATGGATGAACAAATGCTTGTGAATCTCAGAAACTTGTTTTAGAGAGATATAGAGAATATGTGAGTTTTTCGTGCAAGATGTTGAGCGAATGAATGAACAAACAAAACGAGAACAAAATGTTCTCATATAGAGAGCATGCAACCGGTGGGAAGAGGCCAAAATGGCATCTTCTTCTTTTGCTTTTTGTCTTCACAATGCAATTGGTAAGAAGGCTAGTATACATAGGTTTGATTGTTTATTATTTGATCACATTAAATAAAATAATCAAAACCCATTTATACTCCCTCCATTTCGGTCCAACATACTTAAAATGGACTACCATTTTATTTCTTCAATTTGTCATTTGTCACACAATATGTCACATGTAGTATTTTACATGTTATTAATTAATTTTAATGCATATTTATCACATAAATATCATTTTACAAATTAATTAAATTACATACAACAAATTTACTAGTGATACTTGATCACATAAATAAAATGGGTCATATAATTATAATTCACAACATCTTGTAATTATAATTAACCATTCATTCTTATCTCCATTGTTTCTCAAACAATAAACAATTTTAGTAATAAAGCATTTGTATTACTAAAACAAATCTTATTTAATCCCATTACAATAAGATATCTATATTCTCTCTCACAAGTAAAATGTTCAATTTTAAGGAATTGATTACCTTGTATCGTCATACAATTAATTAATTTATCTATTAAGGGAATTGTCCTTTAGGTGTGACCTTAAGAGATCAACTGACCATCACCGTCATAGGACAGTAATGTCAAACTCTAGTCAGCCAATCATTACCGATTAATGACGATCAGTTGATTATATAATAAATCATCCCTCACGTATTCTTAATATGAGATTTAATTATGATATTAAATCATGTGATCGCACTATTGTTGAGACACATTTTCCAACAATATATATATATACTTCGTTACTTTTACCATATTGTTAAGTAGATATGAAAACCTTGTATCTATTTAATGAGACATAAAAGTGATTTTTGAAACGTGGAATATTTTCAAAATGAAGTAGTAAACCAAAAGTACGATAAGTTCAAAAATGTTGGTCGAAAATTTCAAAGTAATGACTTTGAAGATCAAATGGGTAATATCAAGTAATGACCTTGATGATCACTATGAAAATTGTGAACCATAGAGTATGGTGTAGTCAAGAAGATAAACAAAACTTTATGAGATATGGTTTGAAGTTTTCGCAATTTTGTAAGCTATTTTCCCACTAAAAGTTTAAAACCCGACAACAATAGCCTAAATGACTCCATATGAGATATGGATAGGTAAAGTCCTTAACTTGTCATTTTTTTTACATTCGGGACCATAAATGTTTATGTTCAGAACCAATTTATGTATTTGTGAGGGTTATCCAAAATTGAACCACATGGTTTTTACTCCTCCAAAATGAGAAGAAAGAGTTTGTGGCTCTTAATGCTGTCTTTCTAGAAAGATTTTCATTTTCTAGAGGACAGAGTGGGAGAAATTTTGAACTTACGGGGAAGTCCAAGACCCACAAAATGAGTACAATACAAGAAGACGTTCTTTATTGAGGCTCAGTGGTTATGAGGAGATAATTTTGCGATAAGATTGCGTTACTTTTCGGAAGTGACGAACCATCAACCCTCATCAAAGGCTTTTCTATAGTATGAAATCTATGTGATGGCGTGCCATCATGCAATTCGAATTGGTCTTCTTGCACAAGATGTGATAAGGAAGGAAACATGAGATGTTTTCGAGACTTGATTTGAGTTGAAATCGATATTGAGATGGAAATATTGTTTCGCGGTTTAATCCCGCCAGTTCACTCACCCCTTGTCTTAGTCTTAGGTTTGACGATGAGAATACGATATCTGATTACCTGGAATATTGAGATGGAAAGATGACGGTGTTCTCAAGTGGTTATTTAGTTGTTATACATTGTGTTCTCAGGTAGTTATTAGTTGTAGTTAGTTGGGTTAAGTGAAGATGAGTTAAACTTCGGGACGAAGTTTATTTTTTAGGAGGGTAAAATGTAACATTTCGTGTCTGTTATATTTAATTGATGTGTCAAAAGTGTGTGTTAACTGTGTTAGAAATGCGTGATGCCCATATGTACGATATACAATACCCCTTTTGATGTTTGAGTACGGGAGCGAACTTCGGGACGAAGTTCATTTTAAGGGGGGAAGACTGTAATACCCCGTATTTTATATAATCGATTAAACGGATATTATTATATATTAGCTATTATACATTTTATACTGGTTGCATCGTAATGTCGTGAATGTTATTAAGTCGGGTTTACATCGTATATGTTGAGTCGGGCTGTAACACCCCCATACTCCGAGTGCCTTACCAGGACCACTCAGGTATGAAGACATCACCATCTCGGTTGCCCGATGCATGATAATCAAACAGACAAAACAGAAACAACATTTATTATAAATACTTTAATGAATGAATACAATCCTTGAAGCCAAAACCGAAAGTACGATACATTATTCCAAACTAACTGTTCTCAACTGAATGTAAATAAATACTAAACTACAGCGGAAGACTCTATCGTCATGTCGTGGCCATCCCAGCTATCCCAGTACTCATCTCAATACCTGCTCAATATCTGCTCACCATCCCCGAATGGATCGCCGCAGGTTTACAAAACAACACCGGGGTCAGTACTAATCACACAATCAATATACATAACAATAGTAAGACAAATAGACAGCTGAACTGCCACACACGCACACACACCAACCAACCGTCTCAATCATCGATCGTCCTTTGGACCAGCCCGCGATGGGGGACCGCAGCCGTTCCCACCTAAGCCCCGCTCATCGTACGAGCGATAACCCTGCTCATTAATGTGCACATCCCTTCTGTGGCGGGTTCCACAGAAGGCGAAACTAGGGCGTGAGATCACTCCCGCAAGTGACCCCACTCAGCCGAGAACGCATCTCGAGAGCCATCAACAAACACAACCACAATCACAATCACAATTACAATCATCATATACAATCAACTAATTACAGCACATCACCAATATCCCATTATGGGACTAATACTGAGTAGGAAATCCTACCTGGAAAGCACAACACGCAGACGGTATCTACAGCTGTCTCAAAACGGCTCCTCTACGAATTCTCCTCCTATCATACATAATGTTGGGAAATGTGTCCTCAACAATTGTGCGATCACATGATTTAAATATCATTATTAAAATCTCATTTTAAGAATACATGTGGGATGTAATATTTTACAGTCAACTGGTCCACACATATCGGTAATGATTGGTGACTAGAGTTTGACATTCTTTGTCGTCGTGCGACGGTGGTGATCGATTGATCCCCTTAGGTCATACCTAAAGGGTAACACTCTTAATTGATTATTTAATTGATCGTATGACGATGCGAGTTAATTAAATTACTTAAAATTGACGGACGACTTTGGAAGTAATATTTACGTGTCTTATTATATTTGATTATAATAGGATACGGTCTGAGTAATCGAACTGTTTTATTACTTAGATGAAATTATTGTTTACGAAAACAATTGAAACGGAATGAATAAAATATTATAAATACATAATGTTGTAATTTATAATTCGGAAAACACTTTTGGTACAAGTAATTATGAATTACAATGATAATTTTTATAAGTGACATATTTTATTAATATGTTGATTTTTAATGGTTAAAAATACATTTTATAAATAAGATACCATGAAATGTGTCACATGTGACATATTGACAAAATCACAAATAAAATGGACTCATCCATTTTAAGTGAGTGTACCGAAAATGGAGGGAGCTTTAGGATCAAATTGTGTTGATTATTTATAAGTGGAAAACACAATTATGAAGACTACTCATAGCCTTGCATACATAGCCTTCTCTTGGGAAGAAAAGGAGAGCATGCATTGGGCTCTCTCTCCTTCTCTTTTTCGGTTTTCCAAGTGTAGATGAGCAAAATGTTTTTGCTTATTTTGCACACTAACACTACATGCAAGAGTGAGAGTATTATTCATTCTTTACACATTTTAATTTTCTAGAGTAAGAAGTAAAAATTTCCTCTCTACATCTCAAAAATTAGAGAGACATAAACTCCAAAAATATTCCTCTATTGTTACCGAAATAATAGAGTACCAAATACATTTTGGGTCAATTTTAGTAAGATTATTATTATTCTAGATCAAGTAATATTAATCTATTAAGGGGTTATCTTGGGTATTCATCTTTGGGAGAGATTCTACACTTGAATCCTTGTTCTTCCATTTGGAGAGCTCAAGAACAAGTGAGTAGGAGAACTCACTTGTGCCCATAAAAACCGAAATACCCATGTAAGAATATGATTTCTTCTCTATTTTATTTTAATGTTTGCATGCATAAAATCCACTTTTAATTTTATGACAAATTAATTTTGACATATATGAGTATGTTAGTATGTATATGAATCTACATTTCCTTCAATCGGTATCATGAGCCACGGTTGTTTGCATGCAAATTGGTTAAAAGTTTTTCCGAGTTATAAGAATAACAAAATAAAACTTGTAAATTTTGTGTTATTATGAGATATCACGAAATCATTACATGCATGTTAATATTTCTGGTCCTAAAGTGTTTTAGGATATTTTGGTTAATTTTTCGGATTTTTATTGTTCATATTTTACAATAATGGCATTTAAATGTGATTTTATGAGTAAAAATGTCATTTTTGGTCTAAAACTTGCTATACTTCGAATTTTTCATTGATTTTTGGATATGTTGTGATACATATTATTTTGAGATAACCTGTAAATTTTCATAATTTTAGGACTTGTTATGCTCGAAAAATGGATTTTTCAATTTTAATTCGGATTTAAAGTGAAAAATAGGTTAATATGAGTTAAATTTCGAATCTGGTCATAGAAATTTTATATGTTGTCACATGCAATTTTACAAGATGAGTGTAAAATTATTGGCCATAAAGAAGTCCTTATGCATGATTTATGGATTTTTGAAGAAAAATAGCATAAATAGTGACATTATTAGTTAAAAATTAATAAAACATAATCTATGACTTAGGAAAAACGTCTAATGTTGCCTTTTATTATCTTTTTCAGATCTAAAATTGAAAAGTTTATGAATATAATTTTTCCTCATGTTTTATGATTATTTTAGTAAAAATCGATAAACCGCAACATTGTTTTTCCCGGAAATTTTCGAAATTTTTAACCTAAGATTTTGAACATTATGAGTGTCATGGTATTTTTTCCAGAATGTTCATAAATTTAAATTTCAAATTTTGAATTTATTTGAAGTTTTGTAATTTATTTGAAGTTTAATAGCTTATTTTTGTAATTTTGGTCCATTTATGAACAATTTTATAAGATATGGGTTAATTATGGTCAAATTATTAGTGAAGACTATATTTTGAGTCCTAAGTGGTTAGGGTAATTAACTAGTGCATAAATATGAGTTTATGCATTTTTGTGATTATAAAATGTTGAAATCACGCAAATCCGTAAAAACCGAGTAATATACGATATTGGCAAATTAAAGGCGATTTAGCATAAAATTGAGCATGTTCATACATATTATAATGCTGCATTTTCTTTATGATTGTCATAATTTTAATTTATGTAATTTTGAATTATGTAATTTTACTTAGTATGGCCTTAGATTTTAATTGGTATTTCCCGAAATGTATGGGAATATCGATTCGGTTGTAATTTTTATTGTGATCTCGTATCACCGTTTTGTAATTTAATAGATTTATTTTATTTTAGTTACAAATGTATAATAGGAATTATGTAATTTATTGTGTAATTTTATTCATTCCGGAGTTCCTAAAGACGGATTTCTTCAAGAATGGCGATACATAAAGACGGTGTTACCTCGAGATGCGTGCCACAACCGAAGTTCAAGGGACCAATGGAGTTGGTTTCCGAATTTGTAATAGTTAAAGAGTTTTTCTATTTTAGGAAAGGCCATACTAGGATTTATTTATTCTTTTATGCTTGCATTTTATTTTATGTCACATGCATTGCTAAATCGCCATAACTAAACATGCATTGTCTTATCGAGTTTATCGACCGTGTCAATTAGAATTATCGTAGTTCACCGCTTTAGTTCACTTAAAACGTGATAGATAATAAATTGACATGACCTCTCGCTAAAACAATTAATTGAGATATAGCCTTACCAAATAGTAGAAACCATGAAAACCTATTTCGCGAGGGAGTGCACTCGGCCCTACCGGGGTACAAACCTTGTTACGTAGGGGAAGTGGGTGATGAATGTTAAATCCACCGAATTCATGTTGATAAGGGATGTATCGGCCCTACCGTGCCCAAGTTGATATGGATTTGGATCATGGACACATTTATTCGAAATTTGGATTGAACTCAACAAAAGTTTCTGATAAGGGATGTATCGGCCCTACCGTGCCCTTGTCGGATGTGTTTTGGGCTATAGATAATTATTAGAGTAATTTTATCGACCAAGAGTTCTAAAAGTAGAATCGATTAAAGAGTTAATCCACCGAGTTATATTGATAAGGGATGAATCGGCCCTACCGTGCCCAAGTTAATATGAATTTGGATCTTGGAATCATTTATCATAGTTGGGTAGAGGTCACTATGTAAATGTTTTACTTGTTATTTACAAGTATTAATATAACGATAAATGTTTTGTTTTTCCACTATTCCGTTATCATATTGTTCTATTTCTTTACCACAATTCATATACGATATCATTTCGATTTTGATTCAAATCTCCTTATAACATCGTAACTAAAGACAAATATGAATTTGCTTCTAAAACCTCAAATGAACCATTGCTAAGGATCTCTTGTAAAGAGTATAGATTAAAGTTATTCATTATCAAACAGGTTTTTGATTCTTGACTAACACATCTACTTACAATGGATTGTTTTTCATATACTTAAATGAATTAAGTACCTTGAAGCGATAAATTGTTTTGGTGATTAGATTTTCAGAATTCGTAATCGACCAAAATAACGCAACCACTTCAATGAAAGTTTTAAGACTAAACGAACAAATGAAGAGTAATCTTCATGAATTCAATTTTGCTTCTCAAAGCAAAGACTCATTGAAATGAGTGGGAGTATTCTCTTAAACCGTTAAGATGAGGACGAGGTTCAAGAAGTAAAGATTATAATGGAATTGATACAAGGTAATGTTAAAGGTAAAGTTGTTGAGAATGACGATACTAAACCTATCAATCCCGACCGATAAAGTTTCTATTGTCTTAAATGTTGGACACAAGAAAGGAAACTACCCCAAATTATTGAAGAATCAACAAATTAGTTGTGGGACATCTAATAGGATCTTCTTCGTTAAATGTTTATTTGATTAAACATAAAATTTTGCTAGTACTATTTCGTCAATATTAGAAACCAATGGAGGTTTTCATCATTGTATTTGATACATAGGATGATTAGAATATGACGACTAGCAACAATGAAGTCGAGAGATAGAGTAATTGTGTACTCAATCTAGTTTTTGGATTTAAAGTGGTACTTAATTGTGACTATTAAGTACATAAACTCTAAATAAGAATATAAACTTGTTAAGATACAAAAGAGGTTTTCACTTTTGTGACCCTATACACCACGATTTGATGAATGGCTGGCCCATTATCAAGGTGATTATATTCTAAACCAAACTAGAATGATATATCATGAAAATGATGCAAGACTCAAATTGGTAACCCAAGATTAAACCTTAATTTTGGAATGATGAACGCAAGGAGTTATCGAGTACTCTTGAAACCATTAGATTGTTAATGGTATATGCGTATCTTGTATTCAAAGCAAGATGTCTCGTGCCTTTTGGTTGAAAAGGAGATCGAGGTTGTATATCATCGATCCAAAATAGGTTGATCATTATCTTTTACCAACGATTTAAGTTGACACTAATATGTTCACTTAATAAGGTAAATAGAGAAATCTTTGAAGAAGTTCAAGAGTTCAAGGAATCACGATATAGTCGTGATGGGATTATCAAAGTGAAGACTTTGATATAAGTCAAAGGAAATGTGATATAGTATCACAAGTTAATCTCTCTTAGCACGCATTATGGAATAATGTGTGATTAGATAAGAAATCAAACGCTATTCGATATGGTTTGGATTTCAATCAAGTTACTTTGAGTTACTTGATCCTTTTGGGGATTTTATCTTTTTTGTCTAAATTATTTTCCACTAAATCATATGAGATATGAAATGGTAATGTACCATATTTGTAAGTTTTCACAAGAAACAAATGCTCATTTTTCCTTACAATTATCACGAGTACGACGGGTTTGCGGCTCGTGAAGCTGTCTTTCTAAAATACAAGTTTATTTTAGAAGACAGAGTGGGAGAAATTATTCAAAGAGCCACAAAGATGTTATGTCGCAAGAAACTGGTCTTTCTTGGCTACGTGAGATGTTTTGTGTAAAACGTTGTCGCAAGAAACTGGTCTTTCTTGGCTACATGAGACGTTTTGTGTAAGACATTGTTTCTTCAAAACCTAGGAGGTTAAATTCGTCAAATTGTTGAAAATGATGGATTCATGCTACTTTGAAGAAAGTAAAGAGCTTATAACTTACAAAGAAATCGTTTGATTCAAGTTGATTACTTCTAGAAAGTAATGAACATATGACTTACATAAGAGTGTTTAAGTCACAACTCAATATAAGGCTTAGAGCCATGAAAATCCGAAATAAAAAGGCTTGATTAGTTGCAAAGGGTTTTGCACTAATAAAGAGAGATTTCAAGGTTTGATTGGGTGCAAAGGGTTTTGCACCAATTGAAATGCTTAAGTCTATTTGGATCTTCTTAGGGATTGTGTTTCATTATGAGGTTATGAAATACATAGCAAGTGAATCTAAAACCCACTTCTTCAATAGAAGGAATGTATTCAATACATGTCTTGAGTTTAGTAGATTCTTGCAATCCTAAGATAATGTGAAACTTAAGAGAGGGTCTTAAGTAGGACATCAATGAGTTAGAATCAACATTTTGATCATGTGATAAAACATTTCTCGATAAGTCAAGAAGTTGTGTTTATACATGGAGTTTAGTGGGAGTTACGGAAATTTTAATTAGTCCGATATGTGGATGACATATTGATCATCAAGAATGATTTAAGACTTTTGGAGTAATATAATACATCTTTAATATCCAGATTTATGAAGATAAATCCACATGATATTAGCGTCAATAAGAAGTCTTACGTTGATAAGATTTATGACTAGTTCAATTAAATTGAACATGTTTGATTGATTTCATTTGCTTCCGCTGCCGGATCAATTAAATGAGTAATGATGTATAACACTTCATATACTTTGAGTATGATGAATTGTTTTCAAAATCGAATTTAAGTAATATTTGCCAAGTACGCCATAAAGATTACCCTTAAGTGCATGCAGAAGCATTAAGGAAGTAAAGCAAAGTGTTTATGATGCAATTTTGTGTAAGTATGTTACACAAGTGACAATTGACAATTGAGGTTGCGCATGGTTTCCGACAAAACCATAATCAAAACACATTAGGATGGTTAAGATACCATTGTGGCTATGATAATTAAGAAGTAGATTTTCTAGAATCGTTCTAGGCAATAAAGAACAATGAGAGATATTTATAACGGAAATTGAGTACACTTGCAATCATGAGATGTGCAAGAGGATGAGTCCCTTTAATTGTGAAAACAGTGGGAGCTATTCTTAGGCTAAGAGGGCCTATGTCTTGATTGTATCTCGACACGTACTCAGAAAGTTTTGTGATGCAAATGTATACATTACAAAGGAAAACGAATATGTAGTAAGGTTGAGTAAGGTACAAGAAGTTGATAAAACCTACTTACCAAAGCCTTCTCATAGGCTAAACATGATGAGTCATGTCATTTCAATTGAATTGAAATGAACAACTACATAAAAGATCAAATTAGATTATAGAACATGAAATAGTAATCAAGCATTGACTATTCATATGTGATAATCGCATTTATCGTTCGAGTTTTACTTTAAAACTCTTCTATTATACTTTGTTACATCCAAACGGGTTGTAGTGACAATTGAACCCCGTTAAAGTGAACACGGATTAACATTGTATTCGCCCATAGTCACTTGTATGAGGTGACGTCTCGAAGTGACTAGAGTGTGATGCGATTGATGGCAAGTTCAAGTGCCATGGAGTCATGTGAGATGACTAGTCGATCACATAGGCATCTGTTATGAACTTTTTGTCGGGCCTAATGACCGCTTATAGAGTTCTGGCAAATTTATATAGCCTGGTCGTGGCGAGAGCTGCTATAGTATTCAAATGAGTCGATTCTTTTGACTAAAGACTATTCACCTAAGATGGCTCAGTTTCAGATTAACTTTGATTTGTGTTACTACGACCTTCGTAAATGGGGTCAAATGGGCATATTTTGGGTTATGATGGCTGTGGCTAGTCGAAGGGAATGAGTGCGATAGGAATTGTCCATCCCCTTGTCAGGGTTAAAACAATATCTCAGGGCCACTCGAGGAGTAATGAACTGGAAATGCGTGGCCACGCTCGGAAGGTATCCAGAGTGGATAAATCCGGTCAATCGTTATTCTCCGGATCGAGGAAACCACTCTCGATATGATCACTTGCAAGTACGACCCGAAAGACACCTTGCATTGAGTGGGAGATAGTAATAGGACAAGAGAATTGGTGACGCACACTTGTCGAGGACAAGTGGGAGATTGTTGGGAAATGTGTCCTCAACAATAGTGCGATCACATGATTTAAATATCATTATTAAAATCTCATTTTAAGAATACATGTGGGATGTAATATTTTACAGTCAACTGGTCCACACATATCGGTAATGATTGGCTGACTAGAGTTTGACATTACTGTCGTGCGACGGTGGTGATCAGTTGATCCCCTTAGGTCATACCTAAAGGGTAACACTCTTAATTGATTATTTAATTGATCGTATGACGATGCGAGTTAATTAAATTACTTAAAATTGACGGACGACTTTGGAAGTAATATTTACGTGTCTTATTATATTTGATTATAATAGGATACGGTCTGAGTAATCGAACTGTTTTATTACTTAGATGAAATTATTGTTTACGAAAACAATTGAAACGGAATGAATAAAATATTATAAATACATAATGTTGTAATTTATAATTCGGAAAACACTTTTGGTACAAGTAATTATGAATTACAATGATAATTTTTATAAGTGACATATTTTATTAATATGTTGATTTTTAATGGTTAAAAATACATTTTATAAATAAGATACCATGAAATGTGTCACATGTGACATATTGACAAAATCACAAATAAAATGGACTCATCCATTTTAAGTGAGTGTACCGAAAATGGAGGGAGCTTTAGGATCAAATTGTGTTGATTATTTATAAGTGGAAAACACAATTATGAAGACTACTCATAGCCTTGCATACATAGCCTTCTCTTGGGAAGAAAAGGAGAGCATGCATTGGGCTCTCTCTCCTTCTCTTTTTCGGTTTTCCAAGTGTAGATGAGCAAAATGTTTTTGCTTATTTTGCACACTAACACTACATGCAAGAGTGAGAGTATTATTCATTCTTTACACATTTTTATTTTCTAGAGTAAGAAGTAAAAATTTCCTCTCTACATCTCAAAAATTAGAGAGACATAAACTCCAAAAATA
This sequence comes from Silene latifolia, assembly GCF_048544455.1. Lineage (NCBI taxonomy): Eukaryota > Viridiplantae > Streptophyta > Magnoliopsida > Caryophyllales > Caryophyllaceae > Silene > Silene latifolia. Next base: position 90,122,655 of record NC_133534.1, read on the forward strand.
TTCCTCTATTGTTACCGAAATAATAGAGTACCAAATACATTTTGGGTCAATTTTAGTAAGATTATTATTATTCTAGATCAAGTAATATTAATCTATTAAGGGGTTATCTTGGGTATTCATCTTTGGGAGGGATTCTACACTTGAATCCTTGTTCTTCCATTTGGAGAGCTCAAGAACAAGTGAGTAGGAGAACTCACTTGTGCCCATAAAAACCGAAATACCCATGTAAGAATATGATTTCTTCTCTATTTTATTTTAATGTTTGCATGCATAAAATCCACTTTTAATTTTATGACAAATTAATTTTGACATATATGAGTATGTTAGTATGTATATGAATCTACATTTCCTTCACATAACACATAAAGACTACCATTCAATTCCTACTCATAAAATCCCCAATTGCTAAATTAGGGTTTCAACCACCTTATCAAAACATTATAAAACTTATGTTAAAAGCTTACCCTCGACGCAAGGAATCCAACGACACGAACTACGATGCAAACCGACCGTCTGAACTCCGGGAATTGTCAAGAACGCGATTAGGAAGAAGGACTGACTGCTTTCTCTCTTAAACAGGTTTTAGGTTTTGGTAAAAGTGTTTTAAAACAAAGACGAATATGTTTATATACCTTAATCGCGTAATTAACAAAACCCGAGAAAACTCCCCCGATAAACCGGACACTCGATCGAGTACCCAAGGTACTCGATCGAGTATCTCTACTCGATCGAGTGCCCGACTACTCGATCGAGTGCCCAACAGTCGAAACTATTTTATTTCGCAACATACCCTTACTCGACAGAGTAAGGGCTACTCGATAGAGTACCCCCAAGACCATAAATACGGAGTATTACAGTCTTCCCTCCTTAAAAAGAACTTCGTCCCCGAAGTTCAAACCACAACAAAACAAAGGTACTCCCTCAACATACCCGACTCAACCATCAAACAAAAACATGATACAAACCCAAGACAAACATCCCGACACAACATATAAAAGGTGTATAAAACTCCTAAAAACTCTCGCGATCATCTCCTACCCCCCTAAAAGAAACAAGGTTACGTCCCCGTAACCATACATACCTGATCAAAAAGGAATGGGTAGCGCTCTTTCATGATATCCTCGGCCTCCCATGTAGCTTCCTCGGTCTCGTGGTTAGACCAAAGGATCTTAAGCAACACTGTCTCACCACTCCTAGTCTTTCTAACCTTCCGGTCAAGGATCTGCTTAGGTACCTCAAGATATGATAAAGACTCATCTAGCTCTAAGCTCTCTGCCTCCAACACATGTGACGGGTCACTCACATACTTCCGCAGCTGCGATACATGAAACACATTATACACTCTCTCTAACGCAGCTGGTAAAGCCAGACGATAAGCAACCTCTCCAACTCGCTCTAAGATCTCATACGGCCCTATAAACTTCTGACTTAACTTGCCTTTCTTCCCAAATCTCATAACTCCGCGCATAGGAGACACTTTCAGAAGAACTTTATCCCCAACCTGGAACTCTATATCCCGGCGGTGTAGATCTGCATAACTCTTTTGTCGATCCTGAGCTGCTCTCATCCTTTCCCTGATCATCTTAATCTGTTCAACCATCTCATGCACCATCTCTGGTCCTAAAACCTTTGCCTCAAAGACTATCGTCCCAACAGATTGGACTCCTACATCTCCTCCCATACAAAGCCTCAAACGGTGCCATACCAATGCTAGTGTGGTAACTGTTGTTGTAAGAAAACTCTATCAAGTCCAACCTCTGCTCCCAGCTACCACCAAAATCCATCACACAAGCTCTCAACATGTCCTCCAAAGTCTTGATTGTTCTCTCAGTCTGCCCATCTGTCGCAGGATGAAATGCTGTACTCATCTTTAAAGCTGTTCCCAACGATTCCTGCAACTCTTTCCAAAACCTCGATATAAACCTCGCATCTCTGTCAGACACTATGTCCTTAGGGACTCCATGTAACTTAAGCACGTTCTTTCGATAGGCCATAGCCAATTGTGCCTTAGTCCATGTATCTTTCATTGGAACAAAATGAGCTGACTTGGTCAAGCGATCCACTATCACCCAAATCATGTTGTTACCTTGTTGACTCTTTGGCAAACCCACAATAAAATCCATGGAAATGGATTCCCACTTCCACTCAGGCACCTCTAAAGACTGAATCTTACCTTGTGGTCTTCTCTGTTCCCCTTTAACTCTCTGGCATGTCAAACAACGGGACACAAACTCAGCTGTCTCTTTCTTCATCCCAGGCCACCAAAACGTTTTCTTCAAATCCTTGTAAAGCTTGTCTCCACCTGGATGAACTGAATATGGTGTGCAATGTGCTTCTGTCATGATTGTCTTTTTCAACTCCTCATCATTAGGAACACACCACCTACCATCGAACCTCAAACTACCATCTGTATGTATCGAAAACCGGACACTTTGTCCCTTTCTCTACTCCCGCTCTCCACTCAACTATCTTAGGATCCAAAGCCTGTTTACCTCGAATGTCATCATAAAACTCCATATGTCTTTGTCATATCACCCATGGCATCTCCTTTCGCATCATATGAATCCCAAAGCTCGCTACCTCATCCCTCAACCTCATCAAAGATAGAGCTGTACACAAGGAATGTACACTCTTCCTACTCAAAGCATCAGCAACAACATTGGCCTTCCCTTCATGGTAGATGATTTCCATGTCGTAGTCGCCAATTAACTCCATCCACCTCCTCTGTCTCATGTTCAACTCCTTCTGCGTGAAGATGTACTTGAGACTCTTGTGATCCGAAAATACCTTAAAGATTGCTCCATACAGGTAATGTCTCCAAATCTTGAGAGCAAACACCACTGCACCCAACTCCAGATCATGAGTAGGGTAATTCTCCTCATAAGGCTTCAACTGCCTAGAAGCATAGGCAATCACTTTACCATTCTGCATCAACACACATCCCAACCCATTCTTCGAGGCATCGGTATAAACCTCAAAATTCTCGCTTCCTTCAGGCAATGCTAAGACAGGAGCTGTAGTCAAACGCTCCTTTAATGTTTGGAACGCCGTCTCACAACTCTCATCCCAACGAAACCTGTTCTCTTTCCTCATCAACGCCGTCATCGGTCTAGCTATCTTGGAGAAATCTTTCACAAACCGTCTGTAGTATCCAGCTAAACCCAAGAAACTCCTAACCTCAAAGAACATTCTTTGGTGCTTCCCACTTTGTCACCGCCTCAATCTTCGCCGGATCTACTGACTACCCCATCTTTAGATATCACATGTCCTTAAAAGCAACTTTCTCTAACCAGAACTCACACTTGGATAACTTAGCATATAACTCATGCTCCCTCAACGTCTGCAACACAATCCTCAAATGCTCCTCATGCTCCTCCTTAGTCTTAGAGTAGACTAAGATATCATCTATAAACACCACTACAGACTGGTCCAAGGACTGTCTAAAGATCCTATTCATCAAATCCATAAACACTGCCGGCGCATTAGACAACCCAAATGGCATCACCACATATTCATAATGGCCATACCTCGACGTGAAAGCTGTCTTCGGTATGTCCACATCTCTAATCTTCACCTGATGGTACCCCGACCTCAAATCAATCTTAGAAAAGACTGTTGCACCACTCAACTGATCAAACAGGTCATCTATCCTAGGCAAAGGATACTTGTTCTTTATCGTCACACGGTTCAACTCTCTGTAATCTATGCATAACCTCAAGGTTCCATCTTTCTTCTTCACAAATAGAACTGGTGCTCCCCACGGCGATACACTTGGTCTAATGTATCCCTTCTCTATCAGATCATCCAACTGTTTCCTAAGCTCCTCCATCTCCTTAGGACCCATACGGTACGGTGCCTTAGAGATTGGCCCCGTTCCTGGCTTCAACTCTACGGTAAAATCTATCTCTCTCCTCGGTGGTAACCCCGGAATCTCATCAGAAACACGTCGCAAACTCTCTCACCACTGGTATCTCATCAACTGTCGGACTCTCTATCCGGTCATCTCTCACATGGCATAAGATCAAAGGACATCCCTTCCTCAAATAAGACTTCAAGGTGACAGCTGTAATCAACTTAACTTTGGGTCTGACTAGAAACCCCCGGTAAGACACACTAACACCCTTAGGACCTCTCAAGGACACTTTCCTTTGATGAAAGTCTATCTTAGCTTTATACTTTCCTAACCAATCCATCCCAACTATCATCTCAAAACCGTTAAAAGGAAACTCTAGCAAGTCTACAGGGAAATCAACTTGCCCCACTATCAAGGATACATCTCTAAACAACCTCCCACATGGTACAGACTCACCCGAAGGTATGAAAACTTGTTCATTAACAGACTCATATACTCTCAAACCCAACTGTTTCACATGACTCAAAGACACAAACGACTGAGAAGCCCCCGAATTAAACAAAACAAACGTAGGAATACCATTAACAAGGAATGTACCGGTGATAACATGCTCATCTTCCTCATTTGCCTTCTTGTCCATCATGAATAGCTTGCCATCGGTCTTCCGCCCACCTCCCGGACAAGACTAGCGATGCGGTCGGCTTAGCACCCGACCCTTGGTTGTTGTTGTTGTTCATCGGTGTCTTCTGATAAGAATTACCGCCGTTGCGGTTGCCTCCCACTGGTAGCTCGACTTCCCGGTTTGGCCATGATCCCGCCGGTCATTTGCTCGCAAAGCTCGTGCGGGTCTCGAAAAGATCCGGTGCACTCGTGCACTCATGTCTCTTGTGGCCTACGCCACCACACCCAAAGCAGGTCACTCCCCAACTATTACTCGCACTCCCACGGCCTCGCCCAAAGGACGCTCCAAAGACTAAACCCGGATCCGAAGAAAACCCCTTAGGGCGATTGTGGTTGCCTTTCTTGTAATTAGATTGGCCACCACCCTCGCTCTCCGACTTCCTCTTCTCACCACCAGACCTCTCCTGAGCCATCTCCACTAGTCTCTCGGCTCTCCCAGCCCTCTCATATGCTTCCTTCACATCGGTGAGGACTCCCACGGGTAACTTATCCATAATCTTCGTGGTTAGTCCACTCTCAAACCTCAAAGCCAAATTCTCATCACTCAAACCCATGTCCTCAAAGATATCTAGATTTCTCATTGAACCGTCGTAGTACTCACCCACGGACATCTCGGCAGATCATCTTAAACTTATCAAACTCCTCCCTCAACTTACTCCTCACATGTTTCGTACGAACTCCTTCCTCACTGACCCTACGAAACTCCTCCCAAGGTATAGCAGGTAACCCTTGGTTGGTATACAATTCCTTAGCACTCACCTTCACCGAATCCCACCACTTCCAGTTGCGCCTCCCTCGGATAAAATGCAGCCTGATCCACTCTCATCTCATCAGGACAATGGACTAAGTCTAGTATGTTCTCCATCTCCCTCAGCCAACTATCGAGAAGGTTAGGCTCCTCAACTCCCTTGTACTCTTTTGGGTTGAACCTCGCAATATAAAGGCTGACTTTAGCATGGTCAACTTCCTTCTCCTTTTCCTTATTCTTGTCCTCGTTCACTTTCTTCAGGGTCTCAGTCAGAGCATCCTGGTGCTCTAACATCTTGACGATGTCATCAGTGGTCATAAGCTCAACTCTCGCATACAAGGCATTTCTCTTTGGCGGCATCTTGAAACTATACGTATATAAGAAAGGGTAAACATAAACATGCGTACTAAACTTCAAAACACGAAAACTCGCTGCCCAGAACCTACTCGATCGAGTATCCAAACCCACTCGATCGAGTAACGGGCTACTCGATCGAGTGCCCCTATGTACTCGATCGAGTACCCAAACTCCAGAACCAAACAGACCGTCTGATCTCAAACCCACTCGATCGAGTATCTAGGCTACTCGATCGAGTGACCCCCTACTCGATCGAGTACCCCTAGTTACTCGATCGAGTGCCCCAAAACGCGATTCTGGTCCAAAATCGTCAAAAACCTATCCGATCGAGTTAGTCTCACTCGATCAAGTATCACTAATACGTAAAAGCTACCCGCATATTACGTCACATACTAACATTGCTAACTTTATAAAAATCGCATGATATCATAATCAATATGCTACGCATCTATTCTACTTATCAATAGAATCAAATCATCATGCTATAAAAGCCACATTGTAAACACCTCAACATGCTATCATCTCATTAACATGTTCCACGTATCATTTCCTTTCACATGCTCAACTTCCTATTTCAACACCAAACAATCAACACACTTCATCACTTTGTTGCACAAGTTAACAAGCACACATATATTCAACAAACACTTTCCCCCGTGACCGGTTCAAAGTTGTAGGGCGACCCCTTGCGACTTTAGGACGTCTCCCAAGCCTTTGCACTAGCTCCCACAACTTTTACCCCGGGTTCATTTTAATTGACTCTCTATGTTCATTAAGTTCATTGGTTACAGGTTTCAGGATCGTCGCTCTGATACCATTTGTAACACCCCCATACTCCGAGTGCCTTACCAGGACCACTCAGGTATGAAGACATCACCATCTCGGTTGCCCGATGCATGATAATCAAACAGACAAAACAGAAACAACATTTATTATAAATACTTTAATGAATGAATACAATCCTTGAAGCCCAAACCGAAAGTACGATACATTATTCCAAACTAACTGTTCTCAACTGAATGTAAATAAATACTAAACTACAGCGGAAGACTCTATCGTCATGTCGTGGCCATCCCAGCCATCCCAGTACTCATCTCAATACCTGCTCAATATCTGCTCACCATCCCCGAATGGATCGCCGCAGGTTTACAAAACAACACCGGGGTCAGTACTAATCACACAATCAATATACATAACAACAGTAAGACAAATAGACAGCTGAACTGCCACACACGCACACACACCAACCAACCGTCTCAATCACCGATCGTCCACTTTGGACCACCGCGCGATGGGGGACCGCAGCCGTTCCCACCTAAGCCCCGCTCATCGTACGAGCGATAACCCTGCTCATTAATGTGCACATCCCTTCTGTGGCGGGTTCCACAGAAGGCGAAACTAGGGCGTGAGATCACTCCCGCAAGTGACCCCACTCAGCCGAGAACGCATCTCGAGAGCCATCAACAAACACAACCACAATCACAATCACAATTACAATCATCATATACAATCAACTAATTACAGCACATCACCAATATCCCATTATGGGACTAATGCGAGTAGGAAATCCTACCCGGAAAGCACAACACGCAGACGGTATCTACAAATTTGTCTCAAAACGGCTCCTCTACGAATTCTCCTCCTATCATATATAACACATAAAGACTACCATTCAATTCCTACTCATAAAATCCCCAATTGCTAAATTAGGGTTTCAACCACCTTATCAAAACATTTTAAAACTTATGTTAAAAGCTTACCCTCGACGCAAGGAATCCAACGACACGAACTACGATGCAAACCGACCGTCTGAACTCCGGGAATTGTCAAGAACGCGATTAGGAAGAAGGACGATCGCTTTCTCTCTTAAACGGGTTTTAGGTTTTGGTAAAAGTGTTTTAAAACAAAGACGAATATGTTTATATACCTTAATCGCGTAATTAACAAAACCCGAGAAAACTCCCCCGATAAACCGGACACTCGATCGAGTACCCAAGGTACTCGATCGAGTACCCCCTACTCGATCGAGTGCCCCTGACTACTCGATCGAGTGCCCAACAGGTCAGAAACTATTTTATTCTGCAACATACCCTTACTCGACAGAGTAAGGGCTACTCGATAGAGTACCCCCAAGACCATAAATACGGAGTATTACACGGGCTACATCACATTTTGTCTTTTGGGTCAAGAATCGTATCACCCATTTACCCATCTACATTTACTGATTACCATACCCGTTTAACCCATTGCCTTACCCGGAACATGTAACCACCATTTACCCTAAACCTAATTTAAGAGCCGCTCTCCCTCTCCCCTATTTTCGACGCACACCAACACACACACACGATCAAAGGAAGAACAATTGTCGAGCCTCTCAATTGATTGAAGATTTCTCATCGATTTCAACCTAATTCGATTTCCCTGTTTGTAAGTCGATTTCATTCCATTGTTTATACTGTTTTAAAATCGTCTTCTTCGAAAAGTTTGAAAAGAGAGTCCTGTTTATTTGATGTCTAGTTTATGCATATAAAATCTCGTAGTCAAATTATTTATGGTTTGTCCTAGGTGATTTATTTCTGAACATGTCGCTGAAAAGTCCGCGAATCTGATTTGGTTGTGGAAAATGATTTGAAACCTTAATTTTTATGTCGATTCAGTTATGGGGCTTCTTCTTATATCATATTTGTATAGTCTAGATGGTAATAGGATTTGGAATTTCTGAAAAATGATGTTTTAAACTCGTTTTATGAATCAATACTTTTTATGCGACGGTTTCTGTCAGTTTTTGGAAATCAGTCTGAAAACTCTTTATAAGTTTGGAATTTGAGCAAAACACGTTAGATATAATTTGTAGCTAAGACTCATGGGGTTCCAATCCAATTGGCCTTGTATCAATTTGATTTTTCTGGAATTAGTTATGTATTTTATTCCGAGTCTGTCATGTGCTGGAAAATCAGGAAAAGTCGTGTTTGTTCTTTAAGTTGATATTCCTATTAAGTTATGATGAGTCTAGGTTGTGTGCATGATTATTTGATTGAGTAGGTGTTAATTATACATAGTTATGTTATGTAGGTGATGGATATGTGAAGGATCATAATTGATTGCTTGTGTGAGCTCGGATTGCGAAAAGGTAGGGAAATACACTTGACTTATTATCGTTGTTGTTGAATTGTGTTAACTTGTTTGTGTTTCATATGACCAAACTGTGAACGTTGACTTGATTCGTGGTTGTTGATTTATATTATGATTCATATCTTTGGAAAGTGATTGATTGAATTGATCGTATTGAGTATGTTATCACAACATTTGGTAACCTAGGCATGATTTTATGGTTGATCAGTTCAATGATATACATCTTTGTGTTGCATTAATTTCTTCTAAGCATTCATATGCATTGGAGATGGAGGATGTTGTGGTGATGTGGTGTGGTGATGATGATGTTGTGATAAGGCCCGGGCGGGTTCTGCAGGACTTGCCCTGGTGTCCTCGGTGCGGTGGCGGATCGGCTACGGTCGATATATAGTCTACCGGGGATCGGTATGGCTGGGTTGTACGGGTTATGAGTTGCGATGAGATGATGGTGGTGATGGAGGAGCATGCATATCATACATACTTGTTGCATTGTATTACCCTACTCAACCTCGTGGTTGACCCTGTGTATTCGTGAACACCTGCGGTGAACCTTTTAATGGGGAGCAGATTGACAGGTACCTCAGAGACTGATAAGAGCTGGATGGGAAGAGAGCTTGGATTGCCTGACTTAGTGACTAGTCCACCTCGTTTAATCATGTTTAGTTATCCACCTTGTTTTACAAGTTTTATTTCCGCTAAAAGTTTGTAAAGTGTTTTGCTACAGTTTTAGTTTGTACGGTTTTGTAAACAGTATTCACTTAAAGTATAATTAAAGTACTTTGGATTGTTATGTCTTTATATTCACTACCTCGGGAAACCGAGATGGTAACAGTCCGGTTTATTAGGGAATGTCTTGTTAAAGGCTCCTTTGTAAATCGGGGTGTTACAATAACTTTGCACCAAATTAGGTTACCTTGATCTTGTCATAAAGGTTACATAAGATGTTTAAATTTTGTGTTCGTTACAGAGAGTTTGTGACAACCCAAATGCCTTTATCAATTCGAATGTTCTTAGCAATATAGCCTCTCATGAGGATGAGATTAGGCAAAAGGATAACGAATCTTTCTCCTTGAATGTAACTCATGAAGGGAGAAGTTTTGTTGATCTTGTCAATGCTAAGGAGCTTAGCATGCTTGAAAGATCCCTTTTGTGATCTTATATACGTCAAAGAGTTGGAACTTTGGATTCAATCATATAGTCTATCAAAATGGTATTACTCGAGTGTCGAGGTACCATGATAATACATGGAGTTTAGTGGGAGCTAAAGCGAGTTTCTTAGTCTAATTATGTGCTTGACATATTAGTGACTAGAAATGTAGCTAAGGTGATATTTCTTAGTCTAAATATGTGTTTGAAATATTAGTGACTATAAATATTCTCGGGTGAATATTTGAGAGTAGCATGGCGTATCTTAAACATCCGGATCTAATGAGATAGATCTCCATGGATATTAGCATTTTAGTCAAGAGACTTATGTGATAAGATTCTTGACTCATTCAAGTTGTTGAATAATTAATATGATCTCTTCAGCTTCCGCTGCAGGATCTATTAAATATGCTAAAAGCTGCTCTCGTCGGGACTCATCATATTGAGAATATGAGAAGTCATTAGCAATCATTTCCTCGTGGGTGTCACTAGATGATTATCAAGAGCATTCTCGAGTACTTTAGAAGCACTGAGAATTTATTCTTGTAGTTTGGAGAAATCTATGAATTTCGTGTAAAAGGATTACACGGAAATATTCCTATACTTATAAGATGTTATGGGCCTCGTTAAGGAATTATTAGCATGTAAAAGAGCTATGTGCATAAAAGATGTCATATGAAGGATGTGTATGTATAAGTGTTATACGTACAAATCATGAACGAAAGCTAAGTACATTACAACATCCGATGTTGTAAAAGTGAGAGTTGATATCCGGAATTTAATGGAACTAGAGTAGTTCCAGTGACTTTGGTTTTTTGTCCTAGGTCGTGCCGTAAAAGGAGGCCAAAGGACATCTACTGGGTCATGGTGATATGTATTGTACAAAAGGATAGATAGGGCAGACATGAATTGTCCACTGATAGTGTCAAATATGTCGTGTCTAGTATGATAATATTAGGTTGTTTATTCAATTGTTGGAGCCAAGTTATGGGTTAATCTCGGACATACTGGCTTACACTATTTCTTTGTAGTTTGGGTCACAAAGGACGTAGTCTTGAATTGATCACCTTTTGAGGCAAGGGAAGCAACCGTATCTAGGAGTGAAGGTGAAGATTTCATGTTGTTTCAGCCAAGATAAGAAGTCCGTCTCAAGCAAGCAATGACGAGTGAAGTTTGGAAAGTAAAGAAGCAAGCAAAACTTGGAAGTTGTAGAGGAGACTCCCGAGCTGGTGCGCAGCCTGCGCCACATTCCTGCGCAGCCTGCGCCACTCTCAAAGTTTCCTGCGCCAGGTCGTTTGAAAGACGGGCTTTGTTTAAGCAAATCAGTTTTTGGGCTTGTTTTTTGGAGGGTTTAACCTAAAAAGGAGTGCACCCTTATATATACTCCTTATTTTGAAGACCTAGTTATCATCTAATTATTGAATAATCTCTAGAAACTTGTAGTAGGAAGAACACTTTATTTTGGGTGAAAGTTGTAATCTTTTAGCTTGGAATGTTAATCTTTCTTCAATTCTTGGGTTTTTCTAAGAAGATGGAAGGCTAATCTTTCCTTTGCTTGATGTAATTTGATCAAAGTACCCAACTTTGGTATTGTAAGACTCTTAAACCTCTCTTAATTTATCTAATGCTCTTTTCTTGTGCTTTATTTCTTATGTTGAGTAGATGAATGTATGAATTGATCACTCTTGCATCTTATTTACTTGACTAGTGCAAATCCTAAGGAAATTGTTTATTTTAGTTGGGATTGTTGAAGCAAGTTTGTTGTTTGTTGAATTGGTTTAAAGGATTCTTACAACAAATAGAAAAGTCCATGTCTTTTACACATTTGTATGGTTTAATCTTATGAGGAATTGATCCTAGCTTCATCTTTTGGCAATTTCTTAATGCTCATGCTTAGTCTCTTTTCATGGTTTAATGATTTGTTGCTTAAGCTTGAAGGGTATATGTGGATGGTTTAATTTACATGTATCAACATCTTGAGGTGATAGTATTGGGTAGAAAATTGTAATAGAGAAATAAAAGAGTCAAACTTTATCATTGTTGGGTTACTAAGAGAGAATTGCATCAAGTTTTTCCCTTTATATTGAATCTTGCACACAAGTTGTTTGTGGAATTGTCTCAATAGGAAGATCTTCAATCTTTACTCATATTTCCATGTTTGTTTCTCAAAACCAATCCTTTTTCATCCATGTTTCCTACTAGTTGATCTTTGTTAATACCCATTGTTTGTGATTAGTGCTTTTTGTTAAGTTTAAATTGTCATTAGGATCTTAACTAGTAGTAGAGACCTACTTAGTAGTCAATAGTTTATAATTCAAGTTTTTAGTCTTAAATCCCTTCTCTTGGGTTCGACCCTTACTTCCTTTTACTACTATCTTTAATAGCATAGTGTAGAGTGAATTTGGTTTATAAATTGTTAATTTGATAGGCTAATTCTAGTAAATTACGACATCTAGTTCTATTGCTATCAAATTTTGCCGCCGATGCCGGGGAAGGGCAACATAACTAAAGGCTTGATTGTTAAATTGCATGTTAGTTAATTCTCTTTTTTTGTTTTGGTAAGTAAGTGGAAGTTCTAACTTGTGTGTGTAGTGCGAAGGTTTATGTTTAGTTCTCCACAACACGGTGAATCAACCCCCGTGGAAGAGGACGCTTTTGGAGCATATTCGTGGTTATTTACTAATCCTTGATACCAAAGAGCACAAAGGGAACATCGAGTAGAAGAAGCACCTTTTGAAGAACCTATTGAAGTAAATCCGATTGAAGTAGAGTATCCCCCTATGGCGAACGACACGAGAACCATCCGGGAAATACGAGCAAGGAATTATGATGAGCAACCCTTGTGTATCACCTACCCCCCTCTAGGAGCCAATGCAAATTTCTAACTCAAAGGCTTCTTTATCCATAACATGCCTAAGTTCCATGGCCATGCGGGGAATGACCCAAACCGTCACCTTTCGGAATTTCACATGATGTGTGAAGGTGCTATTCCGAATGGGGTGACGGAGGATCAATTCAAATTACGGGCCTTCCCATTTTCTTTGTTGGATTCGGCCAAAGATTGGCTCTTTTATCTTGATCCGGGATCTATAAGAACTTGGAAGGAAATGAAGGCGGCCTTTCTTGAGAAGTACTACCCCGATGCCCGTCACAACCGTGCTTAGAAGGCCATTACTACCATAGAACAAGACCTCAATGGTGAAACCATGTATGAGTATTGGGAGAGGTTTAAAAAGTTGGTAGCTCAATGCCCATACCACGGGTTGAGCGATGATGATCTTCTTGTGAACTTCGATGAAGGGCTAGGCTAAGATGATCAAAGAATGGTCAATTCCGCTACCGGAGGAGGGTTGGAAAATTTTTCCATAGTGGATGCCAAGGAAATCATTGAGAGACTTGACTCTACTACAAGGAATTATGGAAGAACTCAAAAGGGAACAAGGAATACTTCTTCAATGGGAACCTCTTCCTCATTTACTCAAAACCTTGAGCAAAGTGTGAATGATTTGACCCACTTAGTGAAGAATATGATAGTGAACAATCCAAACAAGGATGGGGGAAGAGGAAATCAAGTGGAATGCAACTATTGTCAAGGTCCTCATTTGGAGGAAAATTGCCCCATCATGATTGAAGAAGGAATTGGAGTGGAGAATGTAAGTGCAATGGGGTATGGGAATTACAATGCTAGGAATCCTCAAGGGGGAGGATACTACAATTATGACCCTAGTGGCAACAATTAAAATGTTGGGAGTAGAGACAATCCTAGACTTGGTTCGGGTGGTGACACCTCAAAGAGCTTTGTGAATGGTTAATTCAACCACTTGAGGGACCAAAATTCCCGACAAGGTCAAGGTTCAAACTCTCAAGGAAATAGGAATGGGAATTTCAATCAAGAAGGAAATAGGAATGGGAATTTCAACAACCAAGGTAGAAACCAAAACCAAGGTCAATCATCCCAATTTGACAATCAAGGTAACAACAACAATTCTCAAAAAGAACCAAGTGTTGAAGACTTGCTTAAGAACATTTTGCAAGAGCAAGTCAAAACGAACAAGAGGCTTGACAAGATTGATGTCGACAAGAGTGTTAGTGATGCCAAGGTTGCCAACCTTGAAGTCCAACTTGGCCAAATTGCCCAAGAACTTGCCAAGAAAAATCAATGGACCTCAACTTCTATTCCCTCCACTACATTTCCTCCTAGAGAGAATGCTAGTGCTATGACATTGAGGAAGGGGAGAACTTTAGAATCCCCTCCCAAGAAGAAGAGAAGGGGCAAGTCACAAGAAAGGGTTATTGACATTGAAGAGCAAATTGAAGAAGAGCTTGTGGTTGAACAAGAGAAAGGATCATCTTCAAAAGCTAATGAGGAAAAAGAAAGGAGTCCTTGGAGCATTGACAAAGGGAAGGAAGGAAACACCAACACAAAGGATCAACTCAAAGAGATTGAACAAGAGTATGAACCGGAGGTACCATTTCCTAGTGCCCTCACAAGTCCCAAGAAGTTTGATAAAGACACCGATCTTTATGAGACTTTTAGGAAATGTGAGGTCAACATCCCTCTTTTTACTATCATTAACACCGTTCCTAGGTATGAAAAGTTCCTCAAAGAGCTTTGCACCCCAAAACGGAAGCCAAGGAAAGGAGTTGAAAGAGTCACGGTTAGTAGGCATGTCTCGGCAATTTTCAAACAAAATCTTCCCAAAAAGTGCGATGATTCGGGCATGCTAACTATACCGTGCTCAATTGGAGGAAAAGCTTTTGCTAGAGCTATGCTAGACTCGGGGTCCTCTATTAATGTCATGCCTTATTCCATTTATGAGACCTTAGAATTGCCTCCCTTGTCTAGGACCAATGTTGTGATCCAATTGGCGGATCGTTCTACAATTCACCCTAAAGGTCTTGTGGAGGATGTGTTGGTAGAGGTTGATAAGTTCATATTTCCGGCCGATTTTTATGTTTTAGACATGAAACCGGACTCTAAGGCTACACCCCTCTTGCTAGGGAGGCCTTTTATGAGAACCTCCAAAACCAAGCTAGACATGTATGATGGAACTTTGACCATGGAATTTGAAGGGAAAGTTTTGAAATATAATGTGTATGAGACGATGAAAAAGACCGATGATTTGAGTTGTTGCTACTTTCCTGATAAAATTAAACATTTGGCAAATCGAGTTTACCAAATTAGTCATAGGGATCCACTTGAAGTGGCCCTCACTAACAATGTCGAGAAAGAAGGGTTGCGGTTTTTGTTGTCTCATGATGTGCAGGAATGTATAGAGGAGTTGGAGAAGGAAGAACCCTTAGAAGAATCTAAGATGGAGGAAGAAATGAGGGAAATTGAGGAGGACATCCCGAGCCAGGGCGCAGCCTGCGCAGCTCACCGGCGCAGCCTGCGCAGTTCCCAGCTCCACCAAAGATTGTTTTTCCTCCTCCTCTTATGATTATCAAGCTAAATTTCTGCCTCTAGAGGCCTCCCTTGAAAGACCACTTCCATCCATCATTAAGCCACCCACCCCCAACCTAAAACCACTCCCCGACCACTTGAAGTACGTGTTTCTTGGGGCAAACAACACTCTACCCCTTATAATTTCAAACCAACTTGAGGGTGATCAAGAAAGGAGATTGGTGGATGTTTTACACAAGTACAAGGAAGCTTTTGGGTGGAGCATTACGGATCTAAAAGGGATAAGCCCAAGCGTTTGCATGCACAAGATCCGTTTGGAAGGGGAAGCAAAGCCGGTTCAGCAACCACAAAGAAGATTAAACCCACCAATGATGGAGGTGTTGAAGGAAGAGATCATCAAGCGACTCCAAATGGGAATCATCTACTGTAATACTCCGTATTTTAATAATAATTTATAAGAGTAATTTATGTAATTTAATGGGTAATTAAATGACATTTCTAATAATAAATACAAGTGAGACGTTAATTAAGTAATAAATTAATAATTCTAGTCGGGAGTTGGGTTTGGCTAATATTTGTGCTTTGGGCTTAGTTGGTGATCGAGTGTTGGACTATGTGGTATTATTATATGGGCCAAATTTATTAAATTGGTATTAGTGTAATCGGGATTTATATCGGGAATTAATAATAATATATCAAGGTAATTATGATTATAATAATAAATAATAAAGTTATGGCAATAATAAATTAGTAAAGGTTATATGAGTAAATCATAGTTATGGTAGGATTAATAATATATGATAAATAATAATGATATAATTATAATGACAATTTCTATATTAATTAGAATAAGGAAAGTTACATGGTTTCCTAATTGGCCTCGTATTCTCTAAATTTTACACTATAAATACCACCTCAAATCTGAGAAATAATTCACAATTAAAAAGAAGAAGCTTTAGGAGACGGAAGAGGAAGGAATTAACATAAACCAATTAATCAACTCGAGGTAATTATCCGTCTTAAATCAATTTATATTCGTTTCATGTGAGCATCTTTAAGACAACTGTATGACTTGTATAGACCGCCATAGGACACGAGATTTGGACCTAGAGCGACCTTGCACTGCAAATTTTCTGACTTCACCATAGTTGACCGTCGTTGACCTTGTTACGGTGGCTTTTGGGGCGGTTGAAAGACGGCTGGGCAGAAGGGTTATACGGGTTGGTTGTTGGTATTTGGGATGGTTATTTGACCCACTAATTGGACACGTCTTGACCTGGGGTTTGGGTGGTTGGTATTGTCGGCAGGGGCGGTCGTATTGGTGGTGTTGGGGTGGTCAGGTATGGTGGTTTGTGCGGTGGTGACGGAAAACAGGGGAGGAGGTGTTGTTCTGGGCAGGCGGTTTTCGAGGGGATTTTGGGGGTTGTTGGTGGTCTGGGTTAGGGGGTTTTTGGGTGGTTCTTGTCGAGGGAGGATAGGGGAGTGGATTGGTGGTTGTAGGTGGCGGTGAAGGTGGCGTTAGGTGGTGGTTAGAGGCGTGTTTTATGGGGTGTCAGGTGGGTGTTGCGGTTGGTGTCGTGAGATAGGGCGTGGGTTTGTGGGTTGTTGGTGGTGGTGTAGCTGGCGGTTAAGGGTGAGTTGGGTGCGTGGGGTTGCAGGCTAGGGGTGTCGAGGTTGGGTGGTGGCTGTGGTGGCTTGTGGTGTCGGGTTTGGTGGGTTTTAAGAGAGGTGTTGGTCATGGTTTCTAAACCATGTTAAGGTGGTATGTGTTTGTAGTGTGACGGGTTTTAATTATTTAATTAGCTCGGGTGAGTCGGGTTCGTAGTTAAATCGGGTTTTAATTATCATAAACCTTTAATAATAAATAATTAATTTGAATAATTAAATAAAAGGAGTAAATAGATAAATAAATGATAAATAAGTTAGTAATTATAATTGTTGTAATTCTTATTATTATATAGGTGACGGAAATTGTGAAGAGTTTATAATCGGATTTGTTCGCTTTAATTATTGGATTGCGTAATTGGAGTGCTTGCTTGCCAGGTAGGGATAATCCTACTCAACTCGACTTTTAATTATCTATATTTGGTGTGGTGAATTACTTACGTTAAGGTGGAATTGTTCATATGTTGAAATGGGAGAATTAAATTGTCTTGTGTTGGTTGTATTTAATAATATTGACAAGGTGAATGGAATTGGAATTGTTTATATTGATAATGTTGACAGGATGAATTATGTTGGTTGTGATTGTGACTAATGTGTAAAGTCATGCGACGATCGGTTTACGTTGTTGAGGGAGTTTGTACACTCGGGGTGATGGTAATATGTACGTTGTGAGGGAGGGGTACTATTACATATTGCGGTACGTTGTTAAGGGAGGGGTACCAAAGAAATGTGAGCACGTTGTTAAGGGAGTTGTGCTAAGTAAAGAAAAAGGATGGGCACGTTGTCAGGGGGTTGTGCAATGAAAGTGAATTGAATTGGATTGATAATTGTATGTTCTTGTTGTTTAGTTTTATTCCTACTCAACCTCGCGGTTGACTGTGTATTCGTGAACACCTGCGGTGAACCGTTTTATGGGGAGCAGATTTGACAGGTACCAAAGATTAGCTGACTTGGAAGCTTATGGGAATGCGTGAGGACTTGGACAACCTACCTAGAAGTCTAGACCACATAGAATGTTTTATCACTTTATTTATTTCCGCTGCGAGATGTATTTATTTTTATATTAAGTTTTAGTTGATTAAAATTGTAAAACATATGTAATCATTAAAGTTTTTATTTAAAGTACTTTGGTGAGTTGGACTTTGTTATCTACTACCTCGGGAAACCGAGATGGTAACAGTCCTATTTATTTGGGAATGTCTAGCTAAAGGCTCCTAAATAAATGGGGGTGTTACAAAGTGGTATCAGAGCAAAACGATCCTCAGGCCTAACCAATGAATAATAATGAACTCAGGATGTGTCTAAATAAAATGAACCCCGGGTAGAAACTTTTAGGAGCCCCTCTTAGTGCGGTTAAGAAGTGCGCCTTAATTCGTACCATGGCCCTCTCAGCTTTGAACCGGGAACCTTGAGAGACATTTTTAGTGTGGGGTAATTTAAAATGAATATAGTATATTTCCTTTAGGAATTTGTTTGTCTTGTTCGAATGACTGTTTTCGTTAATGATTGCGGATGATTTCTTTTAGGTATTGTTATGAGCATGTTGATATGGGGAAGGTATGTTGGCATGTATGTGGGAGGTGTGAGTATGCTTAATATGTGAAGTGTGAAAGAATTGCATGAAATCGTGAAGAATGCAATTTTGGTTGATTTCTCGAAATTTTACCCTTGATTGTTTTGGCTGCCATTTACTACCTGTTTAAAATTCTCATATGCAAATTTTATGAGTAATATATTTTTGAGTTATCTTTCATATGCCACTGGTCTCATGTTCAAATAATATACGGTTTAGGAGAAATAAATATTTTAGTGGACAGTAGCCGAAATATTCCTGTACAGTGATGTTTTCGCGCCATGTTTTTGTAAAATTTGCCATTTAAAAACTACGTAATTAATTGTTATAATTCCAACGCCACTGTTTAATAGACTCATGTATGTCTCTAAATTGGTAAGCCAGGTTTTAAGAAAATATATTGACAATTTATGGTGATTTTTACAAGTTGACCTAAGTTTCTGACAAGTTGCTGTAAAATTTCTGTTTCGACCAAGTATCTTGTAAAATGCATTATAAGTTAATCCTTTGAATTTTTGACTTGATTCTTTTTCTCATGGTTTATTAACTTTCTTTATTTTTCTAAAAAGTATATGTTCTCAATAAGTAGTTATGCTATTATATATTAATGATTGTTAGGAATGATAACATGTTTTCCTAGCCTTGAAGATTGTTCGAAGTTATAACATGTAAAATGTATAACAAGTTTTGTTTTTGATCTCTTGAACGTTATATTTGATGTTGTCAATTATGTGAAGTAGAATAATATGTCTAGTGATATGCGGAATGTGTTGCCCTAAGCCATATATATGTTCACGATAATTGCATCCATGTTTAAGTTAGTTATCATTATTAAGAAAAGACTAAACAATTGTCTTTATTTTGTTATAGATTGTTATTTATCTTGGCAACGTTTTCGTCGGTAGTTAAGTGAAGTAGTTGAGTTTAAATAAAGTTAGTTCGAGTATACTGTATGTTGTGGTTTTGCTATTTAGAACTAAATCAAAGATTTTGTTATTCATTTAGTCATTAATGGGTATTGTGTTGGAAATAAAAGTTGTTTTATATTACAATGTGTGTTTCATGTTTTATATTATAATAATGATTTGGTTGTTCCATTTGTTTGATATTCCGAACTTCGAGGACGAAGTTAATTTTTAGGGGGAAGGAATGTGATACTACGAATATTATGAATTGTTGTTGTGATACCTTGTGATGCGATTGGTATGGATAATGATCGTAAATGGATGATGGTGTTGAAAGATGTTTAGTTGTAAGAATGTTTATAAATGTTGTGGTGGTAGTTGTGGGCGAACTTCGGGACGAAGTTCATTTTAAGGGGGGAAGACTGTAATACTCCGTATTTTAATAATAATTTATAAGAATAATTTATGTAATTTAATGGGTAATTAAATGACATTTCTAATAATAAATACAAGTGAGACGTTAATTAAGTAATAAATTAATAATTCTAGTCGGGAGTTGGGTTTGGCTAATATTTGTGTTTTGGGCTTAGTTGGTGATCGAGTGTTGGACTATGTGGTATTATTATATGGGCCAAATTTATTAAATTGGTATTAGTGTAATCGGGATTTATATCGGGAATTAATAATAATATATCAAGGTAATTATGATTATAATAATAAATAATAAAGTTATGGAAATAATAAATTAGTAAAGGTTATATGAGTAAATCATAGTTATGGTAGGATTAATAATATATGATAAATAATAATGATATAATTATAATGACAATTTCTATATTAATTAGAATAAGGAAAGTTACATGGTTTCCTAATTGGCCTCGTATTCTCTAAATTTTACACTATAAATACCACCTCAAATCTGAGAAATAATTCACAATTAAAAAGAAGAAGCTTTAGGAGACGGAAGAGGAAGGAATTAACATAAACCAATTAATCAACTCGAGGTAATTATCCGTCTTAAATCAATTTATATTCGTTTCATGTGAGCATCTTTAAGACAACTGTATGACTTGTATAGACCGCCATAGGACACGAGATTTGGACCTAGAGCGACCTTGCACTGCAAATTTTCTGACTTGACCATAGTTGACCGTCGTTGACCTTGTTACGGTGGCTTTTGGGGCGGTTGAAAGACGGCTGGGCAGAAGGGTTATACGGGTTGGTTGTGGGTATTTGGTATGGTTATTTGACCCACTAATTGGACACGTCTTGACCTGGGGTTTGGGTGGTTGGTATTGTCGGCAGGGGGCGGTCGTATTGGTGGTGTTGGGGTGGTCAGGTATGGTGGTTTGTGCGGTGGTGACGGAAAACAGGGGAGGAGGTGTTGTTCTGGGCAGGCAGTTTTCGGGGGGATTTTGGGGGTTGTTACTGGTCTGGGTTAGGGGGTTTTTGGGTGGTTCTTGTCGAGGGAGGATAGGGGAGTGGATTGGTGGTTGTAGGTAGCGGTGAAGGTGGCGTTAGGTGGTGGTTAGAGGCGTGTTTTATGGGGTGTCAGGTGGGTGTTGCGGTTGGTGTCGTGAGATAGGGCGTGGGTTTGTGGGTTGTTGGTGGTGGTGTAGCTGGCGGTTAAGGGTGAGTTGGGTGCGTGGGGTTGCAGGCTAGGGGTGTCGAGGTTGGGTGGTGGCTGTGGTGGCTTGTGGTGTCGGGTTTGGTGGGTTTTAAGAGAGGTGTTGGTCATGGTTTCTAAACCATGTTAAGGTGGTATGTGTTTGTAGTGTGACGGGTTTTAATTATTTAATTAGCTCGGGTGAGTCGGGTTCGTAGTTAAATCGGGTTTTAATTATCATAAACCTTTAATAATAAATAATTAATTTGAATAATTAAATAAAAGGAGTAAATAGATAAATAAATGATAAATAAGTTAGTAATTATAATTGTTGTAATTCTTATTATTATATAGGTGACGGAAATTGTGAAGAGTTTATAATCGGATTTGTTCGCTTTAATTATTGGATTGCGTAATTGGAGTGCTTGCTTGCCAGGTAGGGATAATCCTACTCAACTCGACTTTTAATTATCTATATTTGGTGTGGTGAATTACTTACGTTAAGGTGGAATTGTTCATATGTTGAAATGGGAGAATTAAATTGTCTTGTGTTGGTTGTATTTAATAATATTGACAAGGTGAATGGAATTGGAATTGTTTATATTGATAATGTTGACAGGATGAATTATGTTGGTTGTGATTGTGACTAATGTGTAAAGCTGTGCGACAGTCAGTTGTACGTTGTTGAGGGAGTTTGTACACTGGGGTGATGGTAATATGTACGTTGTGAGGGAGGGGTACTATTACATATTGCGGTACGTTGTTAAGGGAGGGGTACCAAAGAAATGTGAGCACGTTGTTAAGGGAGTTGTGCTAAGTAAAGAAAAAGGATGGGCACGTTGTCAGGGGGTTGTGCAATGAAAGTGAATTGAATTGGATTGATAATTGTATGTTCTTGTTGTTTAGTTTTATTCCTACTCAACCTCGCGGTTGACTGTGTATTCGTGAACACCTGCGGTGAACCGTTTTATGGGGAGCAGATTTGACAGGTACCAAAGATTAGCTGACTTGGGAGCTTATGGGAATGCGTGAGGACTTGGACAACCTACCTAGAAGTCTAGACCACATAGAATGTTTTATCACTTTATTTATTTCCGCTGCGAGATGTATTTATTTTTATATTAAGTTTTAGTTGATTAAAATTGTAAAACATATGTAATCATTAAAGTTTTTATTTAAAGTACTTTGGTGAGTTGGACTTTGTTATCTACTACCTCGGGAAACCGAGATGGTAACAGTCCTATTTATTTGGGAATGTCTAGCTAAAGGCTCCTAAATAAATGGGGGTGTTACATCTACCCCATTAGTGATTCTCAATGGGTAAGTCCCACTCAATGTGTACCTAAAAAGGGTGGTGTGACGGTAATCAAGGGCAAAGAAGGAGCTTTAATTCCCACCCTGATTCAAACCGGGTGGAGAGTTTGCATCGATTATCGTCGCCTAAATGCCGTGACTTTCAAAGATCATTTTCCTCTACCCTTTCTAGACCAAATGCTAGAGAGGCTAGGGGTAAAGGAATTTTATTGTTTCTTGGACGGATATTCCGGATACTTTCAAATTCCCATACATCCGGAAGATCAATCCAAGACAACCTTCACATGCCCTTTCGGAACATATGCATACCGAAGGATGCCCTTCGGTTTATGCAATGCTCCGGGTACATTTCAACGTTGCATGGTGAGTCTTTTCTCGGATCTTGTGGAAAGAGTCTTAGAGGTCTTCATGGACGACTTCACCGTCCATGGAGATAGTTTTGGAGCTTGTTTGGACCACCTAACTATGGTCCTATCATGATGCACGGAGTCACACCTTGTGTTGAATTCCGAAAAATGTCACTTTATGGTCAAAAGCGGCATCGTGTTAGGTCACATAGTCTAAAAGAGAGGGATTGAGGTGGATGTGGCTAAGGTTGAAGTGATAAAAACCTTGCCATATCCTACTAATACTCGGGAGATAAGGTCGTTCCTAGGACACGCGGGTTTCTACCGCCGATTTATTAAAGACTTTTCCAAGATTGCTTACCCCTTGTGCAAGCTTTTGCACAAGGATGTGGAGTTTGTTTTTGATGATACTTGTAGGTTGGCATTCGATAACTTGAAGGAAAAGCTTGTAACGGCCCCGATAATTCAATCTCCAAAATGGGACCTCCCGTTTGAAATCGTGACCGATGCTAGTGAGTATGCCCTTGGCGCGGTTTTAGGCCAAAGGGACGGGAAGGTTGCTCATGTGATCCAATATGCTTCTTCACTCTTGAATGATGCTCAACGGAACTACACCGTCACGGAAAAGGAATTTTTAGCGGTGGTGTATGCCATTGAAAAATTCCGGGCTTATCTCTTGGGTGGCAAGGTCATTATCTATACCGATCACAAGTCTATAAGGCAACTTGTAGACAAGAAAGACACCAAGGCAAGGCTCATGAGATGGGTGCTTTTGTTGAGCGAGTTTGACATATAGATCAAGGACAAGCAAGGGAGTGCTAATGTGGTAGCCGACCATTTGAGTAGGCTTCACACCAATGAGGATCTCGGGAAGACCATGGGAGTATTTGACGGTAGCTTACCATATGAATATCTATATTCCATGAAGGCCGTTGAGCCTTGGTATGCCAACCTTGTCAACTATATGGTAACCAAGAAGTTTCCAACCTCACTCTCATCAAGTCAACGAAACAAGATTAAGTCCGATTCTTGATTCTATATATGGGATGACCCATATCTATGGAAAATGTGTCAAGACCAAGTCATCCGTCGTTGTGTACCGGATGTAGAAATCCCATCCATACTCAAGCATTGCCATGAGTACGCTTGTGGGGGTCACTTTGGGCCTCATAGAATGGCACGTAAAATCCTTGAGTATGGGTTCTATTGGCCAAAGTTATTCAAAGATGCTCACATCTTCGTCAATACTTGTGACAAATGCCATCGGGTTGGAAACATCTCACGACGAAACGAAATGCCCCAACAACCGATGCTCTATTTGGAGGTTTTTGATGTATGGGGGATAGATTTCATGGGTCCATTCCCGAAGTCGGATGGGTATCTCTATATCCTTTTGGCGGTGGACTAAGTTTCAAAATGGGTCGAAGCCATACCGACTAGGAATGATGATGCAAGAACGGACTCAAGCTTTGTTCACAACAATATTCTCTCAAGGTTTGGCTACCCTAGGGCGTTGATAAGTGACCAGGGGACTCATTTTTGTAATAGGATTTTGGAGGGATTGCTAAAGAGGTACGGGATCGTGCACAAAGTCTTCACCGCCTACCACCCACAAACCAATGGGCAAGCGGAGGTATCCAATCGGGAGATCAAGAATATTTTACGAAAAACAGTGAACCCGGATAGGAAAGATTGGAGTCAAAGGTTGAATGACGCTCTTTGGGCATACCGCACCGCTTACAAGACACCCAATGGTATGTCCCCATATCGACTCATTTACGGGAAGGCATGTCATCTTCCTTTGGAAGTAGAGCATAGAGCCTATTGGGCCATCAAATCCTTCAACCAAAGCATAGATGATGCGGGCCTCCATCGGAAGCTTCAACTTCAAGAAATTGAAGAAATCCGTCTTGACTCTTATGATAGCGCCGCCATATACAAAGAGAAAGCGAGAATATGGCATGATCGGATGATAAGTCGACGGGCCTTCAAGGAAGGCACCAAGGTTCTTGTTTTTCAAAACCGGTTAAAGTTGTTCTCCGGGAAGTTAAGGTCAAGATGGGTAGGACCATTCATTGTGAGCAAAGTCCACCCCCATGGAGCGGTCGAAGTTGAGAACCCGAGCACGGGGAAGACAATTAAGGTGAATGGGCAACGACTTAAAGAGTATCATGAAGGCATGGAAGCACAAATCGTTGAACAAGTCACGTTGGAAGACCCCATTTACCAAGCATCATCTTGAGAAGCACTAAGTCGAGCCATCGACGTTAAACATACGGCAACTTTTGTACATATTCTCTCTTTATAGTATAGAATTTACCGCTTTCTTGTCAATTTATTTACTCTTAACACGTTTCAGAAGCATGCATTATGGATTCTTTTGATGGTTTGTTGAAGTGTTTGAAGGAAGTAGGATGAAACTCCTTGGGAAGCGTACCCCACGTCGTAATGTGAGGTGAATTGACTCGGGACACTATCTACACGAGTCAAATGAAGGAAAAGCACCAAAGGACGGCCAAAAATCCCAGCAAGAAAGAAGTTGATAGCAAGCATTTCACTCGACAACCCGCCAGGAAGCGCAGCCTGCGCCAAAAAGCGCAGCCTGCGCAGCTTCAAGGCGCAGCCTGCGCAGTTAGCAGTTACGGGTTTGCAAAAAGGGATTGTTTACAAAGGAAGCTCATTTAACCCTTCATTCTTTTTCGACATTTTCAACCTTCAACCCCAATCACCCATCTCAAACTCCATTCAACTTCATCAAATACCCCCTCAAACCTTCAACAAACCCCTTTCTTTCATCATAATTACCTCTCAACCCAACACAACAACTCAAATACTCACTCTACCCTTCAAATTTCTGATTTTCCCCAAATTTTATCCCAAATCCTCACTTTCCAAACTTTGGATTCAAGTTCGTTTCAAGAGATTTCTGGGCAATTGGAGCTTTCTTGGAGGGGTTGTTAGCATTATACTTCGATCAACTAGCATTTTAAATGGATTCGGGGTGGTATAACAACTTTTCCAATCTTTCTCTTTACTTACTTTGCTTTAATTCGGAATTTGGTGTTTTTACATTGAATTTTTGGATATTTTTGATTGATTGTTGTCTATAATTGCTGGGATAAACTTATTTTCTGAGAAAGGGGAGAGGTATTCAACAAACATCACTTAATCCCACCTTCTTGAATTTGTGCCTAGAAGGTGTTTGTTGAATTGCCTCAAAGAGAGCAAAACTGTTTTGAGTGTTTTTGTTGGTCTTTTTGTACTCTTGCTTGCTAGGTACCATGGTTTTTGGTAAGAGGAAGACTCAACAAGGGGAGGGAAGTAACCCCAACGTGTTTAACGAGAATGAGGGACTTAATGCGGAACAAAAAAAATCTTTGCAAAACTTGAAAAAGAAAACCCCGTCCCCATCACAAAATTCCTCCACCGTGACACCCTTCAAGAACTAGGAATAGAGGAAATCACCTTTCAACTCTTGAGTCGGGTAGGATTAGAGCAATACATGGACCTTCATGATGACACCTACTGATCTTTCACTTATGAGTTCTTGTCCACCATCTCAAAAACGGGGGAGGGGGCAAATGAGAGAGTGAATTTCCGTCTTCATAAAGTGTGGCACTCCATTTCTTTTGATGAGGTGAGGGAGATCTTACAAATCACAAAATTGCCTTCCCCGGTCAACCCACCTAAGGGCAAGCTAAATGAGGTGTGGTGCCATCTCACGGGGAGACAAGCACAAGATCATAATGACAAACTTTCCGCCATCACCAATCCCGTAATCCGTATTTTGACTAGATGTTTGGCTTGTTGGTTCTTCTCCATGGGGAGCCAACAAAAGGTAGCGATGCGGTGAGGGAGTGCATTTGGGCTATGCTCCCGGAGGGGAGTGGTGTGCCGGATTGGGCAAGGCTTTTTGTTGATTCTTGTTTGAAACATAAGAAGAGGAGGGGAGGTAACATCAATAGTGGGGGTTTAATCACCCTTTTTGTAGAGAAATTTGTGGGCTCGACGTCGGATGACCAACTCCCCGTTTGGGGAAATCATTTTTATAACACCCATGGACTTGAGGAAACACACATGATCAAGGTCCTAGATAAACAGAATTTTCAATGCAATTGATTGGGAGTGGGGAAAGCTCCCTACATGGTTCTACCAAAGAATGTCCCAATTCCTCATGGTACCCATGCCATTCATTTCTTTTGCCCGGCCGACACGCCGGAGCAAAGAGGGGCACAAAGGAGAAGGGTCGAACCACCCCCGGTTGTCCACCTTGATAGTGAAGAGGAGAGGGAGATAAGG
The DNA here is from genome assembly GCF_048544455.1 of Silene latifolia. Taxonomy (NCBI): domain Eukaryota; kingdom Viridiplantae; phylum Streptophyta; class Magnoliopsida; order Caryophyllales; family Caryophyllaceae; genus Silene; species Silene latifolia. Next base: position 90,149,685 of record NC_133534.1, read on the forward strand.
AACATAGAGCGTGACCCGCCCATCCATGACACACCAATGTTTGAGGCGGGGGCAAGCTCTACTCCACCAATCGCCCCATGGCAACAACAAATGTTTGATTACTTCACGGAGACCCGAGGGACTTTGGAGGCAATTAGTGGGAGAGTTGATAGCTCTCATGCTTGGCAACAACAACAAACACCAAGACTTAAGAGTTTGGATCAATGGAGGGTAGCTAGTATGGAGCACCAAAGATTGAGTACGGAGGCCGAAAAGTCCCAACTGAAGATGCTTCAAGAGATGGCTAAAAGGCAAGATGAGGCCTATGCTTGGCAACAACAACAAACCAAGTACATGGAAGAACAACAAGCCATGTGGAAGGCCCAAAATGTATGGAGAGAGCAAGCCACTCAACAATTCGGGGTGCAAAATGAGAGGCACCACCAATATGTTGAAGACTCCTATGAAGATGCTCAAGCTCAAGAGGATTCTTTTGGGCTTATCCGTGGCCTTTTCAGCATGACCCTCCATCAAAATGACCCCCACTACAAACCAACCATCACCGAGCCACAAGTTGAGGAGGCCTATGAGAGAGCCAAGAGAGTGCGGCAAGCAAGGGAAAGGAGAAGGAGAGATCAAGGGACATATGAGCAAGGGGAAGGCTCGGGTCCCTCCAACTACCAACCATGAGAAGATGAGAGTATTCCTCGACATTGAGGACAATGTGGAATCTAAGTGTGGGGGAGTAAGATGAATGAAGTTGTAATATATGTACATTTCTTTACCATTCCATTGAATGTGTGCTTAAAAAAAAAACCAAAAAAAAAAAAAAACCAAAAAAAAAAAAATTACGAAAAAAAACGAAAATACTGGCTAGGTGAAAACCCACAAGGGTGGGCGCCTAGGCAAGATTGGGAAAGGTGGCCGAGGACGGACTGAAAACCCGAAAGGGCATTCCGAGCAAAATGAAGAATCGAGTTGCGAGCCACCAATGAGAGGAAAGGCAAAGCAAAGGTGAAAACCCGAAAGGGCACCTTAGGCAAAATGAGGGATTTTCACCAAAAAAAAATTGAAAAATTGAAAAATTGCAACACCAAAAAGATGGAGGGATAAGAAGGGAGCGATAAGGAGGATTTAGGAAGTAGGCTAGAATTAGGATTTATTTTATTTTTGAGTCAAAGAAAATTGTTTCAAATTGGTGGTTTTCATGTTGACTACTAAGTTGTTGATCTTTATTGGTGTTTGGCCAACTTAGTAGCATGACTTGCTTTGCTTGGAGTGATAAGGGGGAGATATAAGGGGAGCAATGAATGAATTGGAGGATTGTGTGGGTCACTTTGCTACTGCCTTGGGATAAGGCAAGAGTGACCATTTCTTCTTGGGTGATATAAGAAGGGTGGAGTTGCATGATGAGTCGGAGAAGGAGGTGTGTTGTGTCTTGTTAAGAGGGATGACATAAGGAGGGCGTGTGAGAGAAGAGAGAGTGTGTGTCAACTTTGAGTCTTTGTTTTTCTTTCATAGGTGGTTGTCAATGAGGGAGACATAAGAAGGTCGTGGTAAGGGAAGAGCGGTCATTTACCCTCGTACTCACCTTTGGGCTTGTGCACTTGCTTGTTTTGGCTTTTGCTCGGGACGAGCAAAAGTCTAAGTGTGGGGGTATTTGATAGTGTCAAATATGTTGTGTCTAGTATGATAATAGTAGGTTGTTTATTCAATTGTTGGAGCCAAGTTATGGGTTAATCTCGGACATACCGGCTTACTCTATTTCTTTGTAGTTTGGGTCACAAAGGACTTAGTCTTGAATTGATCACCTTTGGAGGCAAGGGAAGCAACCGTATCTAGGAGTCAAGATGAATATTTCATGTTGTTTCAGCCAAGATAAGAAGTCCGTCTCAAGCAAGCAATGACGAGTGAAGTTTGGAAAGTAAAGAAGCAAGCAAAACTTGGAAGTTGTAGAGGAGACTCCCGAGCTGGTGCGCAGCCTGCGCCACATTCCTGCGCAGCCTGCGCCACTCTCAGAGTTTCCTGCGCCAGGTCGTTTTAAAGACGGGCTTTGTTTAAGCAAATCAGTTTTTGGCCTTGTTTTTGGAGGGTTTAACCTAGAAAGGAGTGCACCCCTATATGTGCTCCTCATTTTGAAGACCTAGTTATCATCTAATTATTGAATAATCTCTAGAAACTTGTAGTAGGAAGAACACTTTATTTTGGGTGAAATTGTAATCTTTTAGCTTGGAATGTTAATCTTTCTTCAATTCTTGGGTTTTTCTAAGAAGATGGAAGGCTAATCTTTCCTTTGCTTGATGTAATTTGATCAAAGTACCCAACTTTGGTATTGTAAGACTCTTAAACCTCTCTTAATTTATCTAATGCTCTTTTCTTGTGCTTTATTTCTTATGTTGAGTAGATGAATGTATGAATTGATCACTCTTGCATCTTATTTACTTGACTAGTGCAAATCCTAAGGAAATTGTTTAATTTAGTTGGGATTGTTAAAGGAAGTTTGTTGTTTGTTGAATTGGTTTACAGGATTCTTACAACAAATAGAAAATTCCATGTCTTTTACTCATTTGTATGGTTTAATCTTATAAGGAATTGATCCTAGCTTTATCTTTTGGCAATTTCTTAATGCTCATGCTTAGTCTCTTTTCATGGTTTAATGATTTGTTGCTTAAGCTTGAAGGGTATATGTGGATGGTTTAATTTACATGTATCAACATCTTGAGGTGATAGTATTGGGTAGAAAATTGTAAGAGAGAAATAGAAGAGTCAAACTTTATCATTATTGGGTTACTAAGAGAGAATTGCATCAAGTGTTTCCCTTTATATTGAATCTTGCACACTGGTTGTTTGTGGAATTGTCTCAATAGGAAGATCTTCAATCTTTACTCATATTTCCATGTTTGGTTCCCAAAACCAATCCTTTTTCATCCACGTTTCCTACTAGTTGATCTTTGTTAATACCCATTGTTTGTGATTAGTGCTTTTTGTTAAGTTTAAATTGTCATTAGGATCTTAATTAGTAGTAGAGACCTACTTAGTAGTCAATAGTTTACAATTCAAGTTATTAGTCTTAAATCCCTTCTCTTGGGTTCGACCCTTACTTCCCTTTACTACTATCCTTAATAGGATAGTGTAGAGTGAGTTTGGTTTATAAATTGTTAATTTGATAAGCTAATTCTAGTAAATTACGACACCTAGTTTTATTGCTATCATCCACCCACGTTGGGTTCAAACATCTCAAGGCCACTCGAGGAGTTACGACTACAAATGCGTGGCCACGCTCGGAAGTAATCCGTGGGAGATTTTTCCGGTCAGGTAGTCACAATCCCGATCGAGAAAACCACTCATGATATATTCATGTGCAAGTGCGACCTGAAAGACACCTTGCATTGAGTGGGAGATTGTTGTTAAAACGGACAAGAGAATCGGTAACACACCCTTGTAGAGTACAAGCAGGATATTGTTGGGATAAGGAGATTATCCACAATTGTGTGTTATAATCATCGCACAACTTGTCTCGGACAAGTGGGAAATTGTTGGAGTTTTTGTCCACCACAATAGTGCATGAGAATATTATTAAATCTCATTAAGGAATATGCATGGGATATTCATTGCCAATACTTGTCAGCTGATCAACGTATATCGGTAACGGTTGGCCAACTAGAGTTTGACGTTACTGTCGTGAGACGACGGTGTTCAGCTGATCCCTTTCTGTCACACCTAAAGGAACGAACCCCAACACGAAAACTAATTAATTGTAATCAGATACAGTTTAATTAGTCCCTTGATAAATTGACTAAGAGTTCGTTGATTAATTAATTTAGAGAGATGTTGAGTTGTGAACTCGAGGCACAGAAATTATTATTTAATTATGCGATAATTAAATAATAAATTATTTGAGACGGGAATTAGTGATTAAGTAATTAATAGTTAAATTAGTACTAATTGACTAATATGATTAGTATTGGTACGTAAAATATATGTGTAGCTGTATACGTATATTTACGAAGTGTTTTAGACGATATTAATCGGGAAGTATTTAAACATAAATCGATGTTTATAGTAAAATTTACACGTATTTGTGCGACAAATATAAGAACCAAAATGGACCCGTAAATAGGATATTGGACCGTGAAAATCGAGTGTAGTGAATGATTATAATCATAATCATTTCAGTTTGCTTGTTTTTCTTCCATAAGTCATCTTATGATCATTTGCATGTGATATAAGATTGGACGAAAATAAAACAAGTACACTCTCTCACTCCACCTACTCCCACCGGTTTTCCTCCTCCATATAGACCAACAATTGCTCATTTTACACACTACTTCATTTTTTTGTGTATTTTCCATGTGAATAAAGTTGTTAGTCTTTTCTCTCTAAAATTAATATAAACATTTTTACTAAGTTGTTAGTAAACAAAAATTGTTAGTAATATTTACATATTATCAAGGATAATCTTACTAATATCTAGTTAATATTAGTAAGGTTGTTGGGTAAGTTCTTGGGTGCTTTTGAGAGGAGGCTTTCTCTTTGGAAGCTTGGGTTATGGAGGATCTTGCCATTGATAAATAGCTCAAGAACAACCAAGATGATGATCTTGGTTGTGCCCAAATACTACCATTTTTCAATAAAAGGAATATTATTTTCCTCATCTTTTATATTAATATGTTTTTATATTGCATGCATGTTACATAGATCATATAAACACAAATTATGAGATAATTTGATTTTTAATTAGAGAGTCTAATTATGATGTATGATCTTTCACCTACTCCCTAATGACGAATGGATTCGTAGGTCCTACTAATTGGTAAGGCTAATCCCAATTTTAAAAATGTGAGAGATCTTATCAATTTAATTATCTACCGTGCTAAGTGAACTAATTTAGTGAATTTTAGACCACTTTAAATCGATTATGATAAGAAAAACATGTAGTGACGATTTGGCATGCAAGCAAAAACATAAAAGCAATAATTCCTAATATGGCCACCTAGTTAATCTAATTAACTATTCTATTCATTTTGGAAACTAACTCCTTTGGTCCCTTTATTCTTCAAAGGAAACACTTCCAAGGATTCACCATCTTTTGGATTTCGGGACGCCTTTCCGAAAACACTGTCTTTAGGAAAACTCCCTCTTGGGAAAATAAGAATATACTACTACTAAAATTAATTACATAGGAATTTCTATTATACATTAATTAAAACAAATAAAATAAAATAAAATAAAACTATTAATTAATTACAAACCAACGATACGAGATCATAATTAAATTACAAACCAATCGATATTCCCATACATTGCGGGAATACCGATTACTAACTATGGCCATACTAGGAAAAAATTACATAATGTAAAATAAATAACCCCATTCATCAACATGAATAAAAATATGCATAAAATAAAATATGACATACCAAATTGTCCTAACTTACCAACAACGATCATTTGAGCTCGATTTTTGCGGTATTGATCTTTCTTTTTAACCATTAAAAATTCCATAATCAATACTTCAAACATTTTTAATATGAATCTTTAATACTAATCTGGTCCAACTCCAAAAATTAGTCCCCACTAAATATTTGGTGATTTTATGGGTTTAAATGATTATTTATAGCATAATAAGTCATAAAAATATAACTTTTATATTAAAAAATCAATTTAATCATAACTCTTATGTAAAAATCAAATATTAAATTTTTTGACATTTTGATCACTCACAAAAATGACATGCATGAATGAAAAATTGATCATAAAAATATATTTTATACATTTTTACAATTTTATTGGTTAATAACATCTTTTACGATTTAATTCCAAATTAAATCATAAAAACTAAAAAATTTCAAAATAAAATTTTGATCATTTTGGAACCATTTCCAGTAGCTAAAAACAAAAAGCTTTCGAGCCCCAAAAATTAATTAATATTTATTTGCTAAATAACCATTATTTACCGATTTCTATCAAATAAAATTCAATAAACTAATTAAATTAATCACATTAATTTATAAAAACTATACTACTCATAAATAGAACATGCAAGTGATTATTTACAAATAAACATGCATAAAATTAACATGCATCATAATTTTATAAACTCTTAAATAAAATAAATGCATATTAACTAAATTTTATGTAATAAAAAGTAATAATATGCCATAAAATTTTATAAAAATCATATTTTCGGCCCATATCTTCATATGACCAGATTATTAACATGCAAAATAATATGTTGTGTAAAAACTAATTTTAACATCAAAATACACATTTTATCAATTTATCTCATAAATTCATAAAACCGTCTTAAAATGACATGCATGTAAGTAACACGGCTCTGTTACCACTTGTTGGGATCCATGACCCCCATTAGATTGTTCTAATGTTACTTAAAATTACTCATTAATTTCATTAGGTGGTCATTAGTATACATGCATGCAAGTGAAAGTAGAAAATCTATAAGAAAGGTAAGATTTTCCTTACATTGTTGGTAGAGGTAAATAAGGGCACCACAAGAGACTCCTTCTCTTATGATTCTTGAGCTTAAATTAAATCTGGATAATCTTCCTAAAACCGTGTATTCAAAATTGAATACCTCCTTTAGATGGCACCCAAGATTAGCACAAAGATTACTATAATTACTAACTAGATAATTATAGTAATATACCCTTAATAATAATATGTATTACTACTCTAGTAATAATATATAAATACTATCATATTTTTATGTGAGTTTTAGTGAAAGAGCATGTGGAAAAATATATATCACAAGTGAGCAAAAATTGAGCCACAATGGCTCTCTTTTATAGCCCAAAAACCGGCACCCTCTATGCATTAGTGGGTGATTTTTTTACTTATTTTATTCACATGCTTGTAGGTAGTGTATAGAGTAGCTATATTGAGTAGGTCTTGTCAAATCAAGAAATGATTATGTTTTTACCATCTTCCAAGCACTAAAAGACAAAAGCCTAATGGAGTCGTTAATACTCCTCATAACCGGTTATGTGGGGTTTATGGGTCCATTTTGGTTTTTGACATTTGTCCCGCAAATGCTTATTAATATCGTGTTTAATTATGTTACAAAATTAAATATTAATTTGATCATATAACAATTATGTGACAAATTAATAAACGATATACACTCAACTTGTTGAGTGATATTTTATCATCATCGCAATGTATAATGGGTACTAAAATGCCCAATTTAATTAATTTACAACTTCTTGCAAATATAATTAACTTATAACCTCTACCTCAAAAGTATATAAAATCTCATTTATTAATCATGAGTTCCAAACTCATATTAAATAATTAACTCACATAACTAAATATACATAAGGGATTAATTAACTTGTATCAAATACAAATAATTAGATTTTCCATTTGTGCGTCATCCTATAGGTGTGACCGAAAGGGATCAGTTGAACACCGCCGTTAAACGACAGTAACGTCAAACTCTAATCAGCCGAGTTTTACCGATGTACGTTGATCAACTGACAAATATAAAATACATCGCTAATATTCCTTGTACGAGATTTAATAATGTGGACGTACGATTGTGGAGGACACCTACTCCAACATCTTTTACTCCCATGGTAGTCTTTATATATTATGGGGAGTTGTGTTTTAATAATGTGAGTGAGTTTGTGCCACATTGGCATCGTTTCTATCTTTTATGTTGGGTATACAAAGCGGAATAAGCTTATTATTTGGTTACCGTTCTACTAGCTTGGCTTTACCTCCACATTTCTAAATCGTTTTGCCCTTTTCTACCCAATTACCTCACATCACATAATATGTAAGTCCTCAGCATGTGTCTTGGTCTTGTTTGGTTGGAATGCATATGTACGATTGGTAGAGATCAGTTTCATGTTAAATTGCATGCATGTTCTTATAGGTCGTAGTTAGGTAAGTGGCTTATTTTTTTTCTATCTTAAAATATACAAGTTTGGTAAGGTCGACGGTTCAGTAACTTTATCATTGGTTTAACTCATTTGCATTTGATTTCGTACTTTGGTTTTGGCTAGATTGCATTAAATTGGTTTGGGCATGAAAAAAGCATAGTTAGCTCTAAGTCTTTTCATCGTTCCATTAGTTCCTTTGTTGTGTGTCAGTTTTTGCTTCTTGGGGACAAGCAAGGGTTTGGTTTGGGGAGGTTTGATGCTTGCTTTATTTATGCATTTTTCTTTGCCATTTAGCACGCATTTCTATGCTTATTACTTATCAAATAGCTACTATCCTCCCAAGAATGGTTTACTTTGGGTTAATTTGCATTCTATGGAGGTTTGGACCCAGACGAGTGTAAACAAGCCACAACCTGTCCCCGGTTTTCCATTTTGGATGTTGGAAGAATTGAAGCTCGAAAGCTACCGCCTCAAGGTGCGTGAGTACGCAAGGAAGTACGTCAAAGAGAAGTTATACCGTGAAGAAAAGTCGATCGACCACCCTGTTAAGTCGATCGACTATTGCTGATCTGATATCAGTCGATCGACCGATATCTTGGTCGATCGACAATCTCGTTAATTCTGCGAGATGTGTTTAGTTTTATTTCGGCCCATTAGTTGCTTGTTTAATAATTTTCCCTTATTATTATTGATGTGAACATTATTTGCGCACATTTAGTCCCCTAATTGAGCCAATTTTGCATACTATTATAACATTATATGGCCATTTTATCCGTCAAAACCTTCCTATTTTCTTTTCTATCGCATTTCATATGTTTTGTAGAAAAGGAGATAATAAGGCGGAAATTCCCGTCTTTCGTGCATATTTGGAAGCTTATTGATGATAGTAGATGGACTAGTATGAAGAGGAGGCAAGAATGATGACCAAAGACGTAGGAATAAAGTGTATATAGAAGGATCAAAGGGTTAAAAGTAAGAATGACGAGAGGGAAGGCATTTCAAGAAGAAATCGCTCGAAAACCAAACCAAGGGTTGCTCCTTTGGCTCTGGAAATATGCTAGATGAAACGACGTTGAAAAAACCAGTGATCTAGGCTTTTGAATCACTCCAATAGGAGTCCGGATGAGAAAATGACGTCCGTTTTACAATCCGAGCTCAAACAAAGAAGTTGTTCGCCAAGACGCCCGTCTTCCCCTCAAGACGCCCGTCTTCCCCAAGACGCTCGTCTTCTGGCTGGAAAAAACAAGAAAATTCACTGGAAGAGAATCCGCCCGTCTTCTCAGGAATCCGCCCGTCTTCTCAGAAGACGCCCGTCTTCCCCCAAAGACGCCCGGGCAGAATCTCCAGAATCTGCCCGTCTTCTCTCAAAGACGCCCGGGCCCAGAACACCGAATCCGCCCGTCCCGTGCCTAAGACGCATGGATTCCAAGGCAGTCAAAATTCGTTTCTTCAAGTTTCAATGAAAGACGCCCATCCTTCGAAAAATACCGGCGTTTCCCTGCTCCAATCTCAAAAGTGTAATTACTAGTTTAGTCCTTAGTTAACCCTAATGCATCCACCTAATTTCCACTGTAAATACCCCACTTGTAAATAATCAAAGAGGGATCCTTTGATCAAGTTTTTAGATTAGAATCAAGCTCTCTTATTAGAAATTCCTCTTAGATTAGATTAGGAGTAGATTAGAATAGATTACTCTTTAATCATTCCACAAATTACACATTAATCTTTCCATAATTATTGTTCAAGTTTATTATTCAAGTTCATCACTTTTGGCTAATTGAAGATTATTGGGTTATTATTGGAGGATTGACAACCCTTCATCAATCAATCAAGTTTCTTCTATTATTCTTTGCTTTATTATTTGGATCA